>NC_050173.1:14542791-14827791 GCF_008315115.2 Sander lucioperca | reverse complement strand
AAAATCCCTCATTGCATTTTGCTAAGAGGAAACTCAATAAAATTGCCAACACTAGACACCAAACAAAAGCCAGATGCTGTATTGTATTAAGTTGCTGTGAGCTGTAATTTGTATATTTTGGGTGGAAAATCTGAATCTCCAGTGTCCAGTAAGTTTTCACTGTCAGGTTAATGTAGTAATACAAAGTCAAGTCAGTAGTATACAGTTGGATTGCTTTGGGGGCCTTCTGTAAGTTATTTCCGGGTACAATGGTTCTGGATAAAACCAAAACCACCGGCCAAGCAATCGGCCTGTTCCAAAGAGGCACGTGCCACAACAATGCCTTGTGTGGATTTTATGTTGCACTACAGTACACAACATCTTTAATTTGTGCATCAGTTGTTTTTTTTTTGTTTTTTTTAAAGTTCTCTTCCTGCATTAGATTAAGGTAAAGTCAAGTGTAACCTTTAGTGAATGCTAACCTTCAGCATTGAAAACTAACCTCAGTATGTTTTTTTAAGAAACAAACCTTAGCATATGGACTGATTTACTGTAAATTCCACAGGCCTGCAAACATTTCACATACCCCTAAATGGCCTGCCACAAACTGTGTACATTTAAAAAGCATGTCTACTCTATATTTCTATTAATATTCCATCTACTACCACAAATTCCAACGAACAACTTCTCAGAATCCAGATGACAGGTAATTATGAACCTGCTGTACTCCATGCTGATGAACCATGCACTGAACCTGCATGCCATTATTTAAGACATGGAGGAAAAAAAAAAAATCACATCTTTTTCTAATCTGTAGTGTGCCTGTTCACTTTGAACATTCAGGCCAAGGCCCTGACTGCAGCATCCATGTAAAGATGAAAGACCTTCTGCTTAGCTCAGGTCCCATACTGTACCACCGACGATTAACAGAAACACTCAGGATATAGCTTGAGGACTCAATTTGTCCTGTTTTTACCGGAGATTGTCAAAACCTTGCTAATCCGAATTTTACATAACGGCTCCTTTTTAAATCGTATTTGTCAGGGAAGTGAGACGATGATCATCAGGCAGACTCATCACAGGAGCTGTCACATTTTCCACTACTTCTGCCAATTTGAGCCCCTTTTCAAAAACAAGCCTGGGACCGGCTTTGGCAGAGTGTAATCCATATAGCTTTGGATCACATGTGCTCACACACAGAAACACACACAGCGCTGAGTCTAATAAACCTTCTGCCTGTGCCCCGAGGCTAGCAGGAGAAGGTAAAATGCACAGCGGCTGGGGCGAAGCAACGTGATGGAGCAGACTTTTGTTGTGGACATAGGATTAAACACCGTGTTCATTTTGTGCTCAACACGAATATTGACTTTCTGTTGTCCTATAGTCAGTTCACCCACTCTCCACACTGTTGAAATGGAGATTCAGGGCTTTAAGCATTACACTGACACTAATGTAGTGGTGAGCCACCGCAGCATCTCGGCCACCTTTCAAAGTGCGTCCAGTCGAATTACTTAATTTTCCAGTCGCTCCTATTCATATTCATTAGCAGCATTATTGTGGTTGAAAGGCTCCTTGATGACAACAAGAATGCCATCATCCTTCATTTTGTGACTTGTGTTGTTGGATTGGTAACAGTTAATCAATAAATGCAAATGCCTATTATTCCAATACTCATCCATCTTAGGTGACAAAACACAAGCTTGTCCTGTATTTGTGTATCGTAGAAGTCCTACAGACAACTACAAACACAGTTTTTCTTTCTTTGAGGCATGAAAATGGTTAATCATCCATATCTTATATACATTATTGCTAAAACTATTAGTGAAAGAGTCGATCGACAGGAATTAAAGCAACAACAAAGCACTTTCCCTCTTCGGTCTACCTACAGGTTGGAAGCGGAATTGTCCATTACCACTGTCGTAGTAGTTTCTTATGTCTCGTTCAAACTACAGATTCGCTACCCGATCTGGCAAACTTGCATAGTGCGGTTATAGCCGATAGAGGGCTGCAAAGCGAATGCAGAAGTGCCGTTCACCCTGTTACGAGTTGATGAACCACTGAAACGATTTTGGAAACATTATTTTAAAGGTACAAAATAATCTCTGGTGTTGCTTTAAATGACTACAATTTCAAAAATTAATCCAGCAAGAAAGTCACATATTTACTGGTTCCAGCTTTTCAAATGTAAGAACTCCCTGATTTTCTTGGCGTTGTATCATTGTGAATTTGGTCAGACAAAACATGCATTTTGAAGATGTGAAACTTGGCCACTGGGAACTTATGGGCCTTTTTTTAACAAAATAATTGACGGATTTAAACAGATGATGAAAATAATGGTAAATCAGTCCCTCCAGGATTTTGCGATGTCGCGACCGCAACAATTCACGCAAATTCAACCAATCACGTGAATTTGGTGCGACTCACACAATTTTGACCAATCACCGCAACTTTTCCGCAAATTTGACCAATAACCGGAGTTTCCCGCGACTTCAGCCAATCACAGCAGTCCCCCGTGCCAGACTTTGTATCAGTATGTGACTCTGAGAGCCACTGACCAAGTGGGCGTGAGAACGGGTTGATGTAACACACGTATGTCGCCAAATTAATTTCCTTGTTTCTGATATGAAAAGGAGACGTGTGTGTGACTCGAACATCTCACATTTACCAACAAAACGTACAGCGAAAGATCGTGCAAAACATTTCAGACCGCCCTGCCAACGTGTATACATTTTAACATCAATGTACGCCGTTACGTCTTTTCACTCTAAAGTCGCTGAAAGCTGCTGCTGTTTCCTGTCGGCTCTCTGCAGCGGGCGTGGCTGCTGCTCAGTTCCCCCCGACTGACGCGCACACACACACAAACACACACGGTGGATGCAGGAAAAACCGGAGATGAGCTGTACAGGATGACCTAAATTGAGGACAGCTACGCTCGTTATTTTAAGTGCAATGATAAGTCCAATAAGTACTTTATTAAACCGTATGAATGTGTCCCAGGCCAGGATAGGAAATTAACTAACAATGTAAAGATCAACAAGCCACTGACACATATGTTCAAATTTGATTCATTCAATAAATTATTTTTTTCTTTTAAAATCAACCAGCCATTTTCATATTATACCAACATTGCAGCAGCCTTTTTGGTAAAGTTACTAGGAAAACTCAGCCCAGAGTAGTTTTCTTCTCCCCGAAACAAGTTTCCTTTTTATTTTTAAAGAACTATGCGTTTTTTTTGCAACTTTCACTGTCTCTCGCAACTTCATTGCAACAAAAATACAAAAGACATCGCAACTTTTATCACAATTTTTTACAAAAGCTCCCGCAAAATTTGGGCCGCAACAATCTCAAAAAAGGGACTGGTTAGTTGTGGCCCTCGTATACAACAGTAAACATAGCCGCGGAGAGTCAGGTATATACAAATATATTTGTGTCGCTGAGAAGAAGAAAAAATGCGTCATGGTTCACCCAAAACCCAGTCCCTGTCATCCCTGTTATCTCTTTTATTTTAATCCTATCAAGTAGCGCAAAGCAAGCTATCCAAAAGGTTGGCTATAATATTTTTGTGCAGTGTTGATCTGTTGCGGCAGGAAGGTTTGCAACGGATTCAGACAGCCTCTCCATCATGAACAAAATAAAGTTCAAAAGCAGTTTTCAACCAACAGTGGCAGTTTTGTGACAAAACGACAAAAGTGCGGTATAGTCATGAGTCACCAGTCTGTGCTGCCAGTGTAGTTATCTTGATGACTTAAGTACATTTATTACCGATGGCATTTTCATATTGTCACGTTGTTTTGTTGTGGCTGACGTAACGTCATATGATGTTGTTAAAATGTGACTTACAATGTTGTACAGTCCGGATACTGCGCTTTTTTTGTGCTAATTTAAGTGGCAATAATATTCTCATTGTGTTTTTGTTGAGGCATTCCTGTGCCTACGACACATAGTAAAGCTTAATTGTTGCATTTCTGGGGCCGGATGTATGAATACGATTTATGCACAGAACCAATAAATATGCCATTCCCACACAAAAATAAGTATTTATGAAAATTAGGGCTGTCAAAATAACGCGTTAATTTCGATGAATTAATCTGAGAAAAAATAACGTGTTAAAAAAAAATAACGCAGCTTAATCCATTCCATATTGACGTTTGACCCGGAGCCGTTCTAGCCACCATTGGACCGTAAAATGAAGGAGGGAGACGAGAATGTTCTGCCTGGATCATTGACTGGAACATTTACTTGTAAAAATCTTCTTCCTGAATAGGGTTGGGTACCGAAATCTGGTGCCACTGATATGTCTGCACTTCTCTCTGATGCTCTGAAACAGACGTTACAGGCAACACAAACACCGCTGCACGTGACGCTAGTTAACACTATACTCGACAGCAGCTAACGTTAGCCTACCGCTAGCTAGTAGCTGGATTAAAAACAGTTAAAATGCTGACAGCTAACGCTAAACGGTGTAAAGTTTGACTGTGTTTTACTGTAGAGGATTCAACACTGACGGTGCGTTCAATGAAACTGGTAATTTACAGCCTCGTGGTGCGAAGTTATTGTTAAATGTCCTTTTCCCATCTGGTGGTTGTTTTTGTCATTCAACAGCAATTTACTAAATGAAATAAGTTATTGTTATAGTTATTACATTATTATTAAATCATTTAATTTTGACCATATGGCCTTAGCAATAAACAAGTTCTTTAAATGTCGTCAACTGTTTCGTACCTTTCTTTTTGTTCTTTTTTTTTTAACTTTATTAAAAAGTATCGGTTCAGGCACTGTTTATTATGTATGCGATTAATTTAGATTAATTCATCACAGAGTATGTAATTAATTCGATTACACTTTTTAATCGATTGACAGCCCTAGTGAAAATAAATACAACGCAAGTCTGTTTGTCATAGATACTTTGCATCACACCTACACAGGGCTTTGAACTCGGGGAGTGGAAAGCAGGCTTGTACATGTAGGCGCTGGCTATCATAAATTGAGATCCATATAAAAAAAATAAAACAATGCTTTCACAATAGGGTTGCAACCAACGATCATTTTCAGCAGCAATTCATTTGCCTACCATTTTTGTCAATTAATTGTTCGGTTTGCAAAATACATTAATCAAGTAATTGCTTCAGTTCTAGTACACACGGCTTTATTAATGCTTGTACACAAAGTTGAGGCTGTGAATCTAAACAGAGTTTTACGTATCTGACCCCCACTGTGGTATCTTATGAGGCTTTCCCTTTTTCCAAACCTGTAGAAACCTGAGCGCCATGCTTGCATGTAGCTGCCACCGCAGAGAGCAGCAGCATTTCAGGCCGGAGTGAGCAACACCTGCTACTTGGCCCTCAACAGCTCCGGCCAGTGGGACTTGATTAATCATACCGTGACAGCCCCTCTACCAAGATACCAAATTTAATTATGAAAGCAATAAATAACCTTTTCTAGGACTTTATAGATCATCTGCTGCTCAGGATCCACAACTAGTGAATTATCTTCCCGCAGGGAGCATCCCATCTTTGGAAGTGGGGTGATAGATTACAGACACAAGGCTTCTGAGGCTGAAACATTTATTTACATCCATAGTAAAATGCTCTCATTATTAATGCTCTCCATCCTCATGTGGAATTATGATCATTCCGACTTTATTCCCACTTTTTTATTAAATGAGTACACAAGAACTGGGTGTTTGATGGTGTTTGGCTAAAGTTTTGAAAAACAGCAAACATATTTGTTTGTATATAAGACGATTATGTCAGTGTGAGAAGAAGTATTTTACTTGCTGTTGTAGCTATAAACAAATTGCCATCTGACTTATATTAACAATTTTCTACCATCTGTGGTTTTGGAAATGATGATGCAGTGCATGGACTGTTACACACACACACACGTCTACTCTATTACTATTAGGTAAATTTAGATTATTTATAAGTAGGACTTTTAGAGATAATAAGTCACTAACTTAACTTTTTCCCATCATACTGTTGGTGTTACATATGCTTTTTCGTTGTTTTATCATACTCCGTACCTCGTTCTACCCTTTTCCGGCCTCTTTCTGTGTTCTCAAGGATGACAATGGCTGTTTGTGGTGTGCATACTCAGATCGTTCCTGGCAGTCTGAAGGTTATAAACAGCAGTAGAAGCAAAGTGAATTTACTCTGGATACTTCAGAGCGTCAAGATATATCAGCGAGGATCACGAGTGAAGGGAGGACGGGAGGGGAAGGAGGAAGAAAAGAATCAAATAAATTCAGAGGCAGGCTGGCAGACATTATGTCCATTTGTCACCTCGCGCCAAATAAAAAGGCCCGTATGAATGGGGTCTATTATGGGAGGAGAGAGCCGCTAAGCTGCTTGCCACTGTTGATTTCTTGCAGCAGTCGATAAATTGAGCAAGGCCTAAGCAGGCCCTGCATGTTCCGTTACACAGCGAGTGCCGCTTGGCGTGTCGCACTTTTTCACCAACGCTCGAGCAGTTTCTCATGATTGCTATTCTCTGTATTGATTTGCTGTATTCATGTGCTCGCCATGCAGAAAACGCATTGGAGACAGATGCTGTCTTTTTTGGGAGACATAATTGTCCTAAGAATGCCTCTGGTGATACAATACCGCACATTAAACCAACATTAGCCCTGAGGGCTGCGGCGGACATCGAATTCCTGTTCACGCAGACATTTACAGATGTACACCGAGCCCTGAAGGTCTGATATTGGCATAATATCATGCCTTATATTCGCTTCATTTAAATGCATACTTTAGACAATCAAATCCATTCACATTATGTAAATGCTGCTTCATTACACAATCGTTACACTTGGGTAAGAGCTAAACAACTGTCTAAAAGTATAATGAGAGATTTGTGTCATTTGTCAGTGTTCAAAGCTTTCATGTGTGCCTTTTTTCAGTTGTGTTGCTTTTAATCACCATGATGGGATGTCTGAGCCTCACCAACATGGGGCTGCAACTGACAATTATTTTCATTGTTGAATAATCTGTTGCTTATTTTCTCGATTAATCAATTAGTTGCTTGGTCTATAAAATGTCGAATAAAATGGTAAAAAATGTCTATCGGTGTTTTCCAAAGCCCAAGATGACGCAGACTTCTTTTCATAAAAATGACTCCGAACCAATTAACAAAATAGTTGCCGATTAATTTAATAGTCGATAACTAATTGAATAGCCTTTGCAGCTCTACAAGATATGATAGCCATGTGGCCAAGGACTATGCTTTGTGAAACTATTAAAATATCCTTCAGGCTTTGAACATGTTCACACTAGAGTGCTGATCGGGCCGCATTTTTCTGTCCGAGCCCGGCCTGCGTCCGACAAAGAAGTAAGTGAACCCGACCCGAGCCCGACAGGCATTAAGATATTTATGTCCAAACCCAGACACGAGCCCGACAGTTAAAAATCTCAATGACACGTGTACGTTTGTTTGTGTGGAAAGCTTTTATTAAGCAACTGTAGGAAGGCATTCGGAAATGTCAACAGATGAGCGCATCAGCGCGCATGGGGCAACAAGTGCACGTTAATAAGCTGTTTAAACCAGGGGAGACTCGTTACCTCCAGTGTCGACATTATAAAATGAATAACGCCGGGGTTAAAATCCCGTTTCTGGTGAGCAGATGAATGAACTTGGCTTTCAGTCTGGGGTTTATCTCGGACACCGCACACACTGTTAAAAACTTAAACTTATTCCACCAACTCTGCTCCGGTCGCATCTACACGTCTGCTTCCTCTCTCTCTCTGCCCACTTTCCACACACACACACACCCACCGAGCTCTCTTAGAAAGGAGCCGCGGCGCCATTTTACAACAAATGCCTTATCACGCTGATGTGACCGAGCCCGACCCGAACCCGAACATCATTTCTAAATATCTGTCCGAACCCAGCCTGGCCCGTCGGGTACCGTCAGGCTCGGGTATCCGCACTCTAGTTCACACCAATCTTCTATTTTCAAACTGCCATGCTATATTTATTTTAGTTGACTGAGAATGATTACATCTCTGATCTCATTTGAACGAGCACTGGCTGCTTTTTACATGATTTGAAGCTGTTTTTGCATCAGCTCATTACAAACTTAATGGAGCCACGGTTTTAACCAACATAGACCGGCATCTGGCTCCACAGAGCTTAGCCACATTCACACAAAACACAGAAACAAGTTCCTCTTTTCAATCAAATCTAAATGGAGGGCATGTGGAGGCTCCGACAGTTGTTGGCAAAAATAGCTTTCTCTCCATTTTAAGAAGAAAAATACTGTGAGAATGACATTTGAAGCCTACTCTGTAACTCGAAAACTTTTATGTAAATACACTATCGCTGGGTGGCTTGTGTAGCGTCCAATCTATTTCTGTGTATTAAATAAATCTACGCTGGCCTGGTTTAGTCACACAAAAGTAGTTTATTAAGAGTAGGGTGTGAAAACAGAATTTGCCTGCGGCGAGCCCGTCCTCTCATTACTGCTGCGCTCTTATATCACAGGGATAGAACTGTGCCATACGTGGCACAACAACATTTCTCCTACAGGTTCCATCAAGTGTCCTAATTACCAATCTGTGATCTTTCCTCATCTTTCTCCCTCCCACTAGACTGCGTGCCTCTTCCTCATTATTCACCCTCAATTATGTGAGGAGTGTGTCCTGCACTGCTTAATTACTTCATCTAGGAAGATGATAAGTTCATTTTGTGATTAACCCTCCGACGCCTGAGCAGACAAAAATATCATGAGGCCATTATCATTTCAGTTTCGTGAACTTGCTCTCTGCCATTGGGACACTTACTTGCAATGGGTGAGTGCATGTCAAAGATTCCACGCTGCCAAATTTAAATGCTTTTTTCAAAAAGAAGCAAAAACAAGTCATATTTATTCATTAGTCATTTAAGCCACATAAGTACATGGACTCAACAATAAATAGCAATCTATTAAATCAGAACCTATTTGTGGCATAGAAATGAATTCTCATCAGGGCCTTGGCAGCATTGTCATGTTAAGAAGATGGCAGGAAACAAGATGCAGGTAGGCTTTAATTAGTGCTCAGGCTCGCTGATGGCTTCCCTTCAATTCTCTCTCTCCACTGTACCATCTCCTCTGATTACTGGCATTACAGCAAATTTGCAGTTGATAATCAGCCTCAGATTCCTGCTAAATTTTTCATTACGCTGCTGGAGATGTCACTTGGGCTTTGAGTTTGCATTAACAGGGTTTAATCTAGAAGTGTTTGTGAGTGAGTGAGCGCGCGTGTGCGAGTGTGTGTGTGTGTGTGTGTGTGTGTGTGTGTGTGTGTGTGCATCCACACTAACAAGACGCCTCGTACACATCACACATGTCAGGTACAATCTTGTAAGTATTCCCGGGAGGCCACTTGTTTAACAATTACCCTTCATACTTCATTATTTCATATTGGTGGAGAATGATTACATCCAACCCTTGGAGCACAGGGCTTGACAGTCTCAGCAATATGAAAAGTGCTCATTAAAGACACGGTCCTAACTCGGTAACATATCTCCACAGACATACTGCATTGCCTGAATTCTGACACTAAACTATGGGGGCAAATACATAATTGTGATTTTTAAATCATCACTGAAAATACAGCACTAAAACATCTTACATAAACCCGAGTTCAAGTGCCCAGTATTAAAAAAACTTCACTCAAATTCATAAAGCTCAATGTGGATCTAGAAATTTAAATCAAGTCTGTTTGCTCAAATGGGTCAAATTCAGGCTTTCATCAATCAGACCTCAAGCCTTTTTTTTTTAAACGGGGAACTCTGCTAAAGGGGTCTTTAATATGCACTTGATGGCTTCATACATGATATGCTAAAAGACTAAAGCTAAAGTTGCAAAAAAGTCAGCATCTTCACCAGCTGATGACACTTGTACTCTAGAAGACAAAGAAATAAAGGAGCACTACTACTGTCATTACTAAACATTGTGCCAAAACATATGAACAAGAACGTTGCCGTCAGTGGGCTTATTTGACCTCCGTTAAGGTAAATTCCAGCACATAGACGGCTCCGTAGGATAACCTGAAACAGGTGACGTCACCGCTAATTTTGCACACAGTTTAGCAACAACATAAAAAGGCTGAGTGAACATAATGTTTTTTTTTCATGTTGGTTTTGAGCGGTATGCACCCCCACTAACCTGAAAAAACATTTTAAACTTTAACGATGATAACCTTAATGATGGCTCAGTTCCAGTAAGCTATTTCAGTGAGTCAGCATGCACAATACCAGGGCCTCTCCTAAGTGGAATGCAGCCATCATTAATGGTTTGGAATACACCTGTGCTTCTCCTACTACGACATGTCAACATGTCTGCCGTGAAAAAGGTCTATACGTCTCCTGCAGCCGAGAGTCAAAGGCAGAGGGACCACAGCGCTCGCTAACGTTAGCTTCTTGTCTCATCTGGAGGCTGATAAACAGTAATTTTATCAAATTCAGTGCCTATAACGCTATTTTTCAAGCTACCGTAGCTGTCATATTTAACTGAACCCTTGTCAACGCGTTTTCATGGTAAAATAGCCGTGCAGGCTTTCGTCGCTGTTTGTCACTCCGCCTTACGGGAAAATGCTTTACTCGCGCTGTTGTTTATTTGGTTGCCACGACTTCGCGAGTGATGACGTTCTGTCACTGTTCCAGTTGCTCACCCTGTTGGGGAAAAGGGGGGAGGAATGACTGTTCACTTGAGTTCAGTGGAGCATACGGCTCTGCAGATTCGTGTAATTGCGACTTTTCATAAAATGTTGACGGAGCGGCGGCAACAATTTTGTAATGGCGGTGCACCGCTACTAAATGTATTTAGCGGAAACCCTGATGTCAGGACAAATGTGGTATTATGAGAATCTATATTATTAAATCTGTGTTTCCCTTACCATTGCCTTCTTTTATACCCTAAAAAAATAAATATATTTTATTCACATAATTCATGTGCACTAGGGTTGGGTACCGTTCACATTTTTCCCCTTTCGGTTCCACTACCCAACGGTACCTTTTTTCGGGACTTTACCTCTGTAATAACAAAAAAATGATTTCAGTTGTAAAAAATTATTTTACACCTATTTATACTATTTACTCAGAACATTTTATTTATTTTGAACATTTTGCACTCAAAAAAAAAATAAAACCCCTCCCAAACCCATCCCTACAACCTATTAAATCAAATAATTATTAATTTCTTACACCGCACCATTTATTCTTGTATTTGTATCTTATTCTGTTTTAGCCTGTTTTTAGTTTTATGTAAAGTGTTTTGAATTGCCTTGTTGCTGAAATGTGATATAGAAATAAAGTTGCCTTGCCTTACAACCTCCAGCCTGTCAGTTATTCACCGGGGCATAGAGAACACTAGTGTGCCTGTCTGTCAGAGGAAGTGTAACTGCAGCGCGACAGCTTTCGCCTCGTCATTAATATTATAGTCCTGCGTGGAGTTTTAAAAAGTGTAACGGAACTTGCAACCGCTTAAACGACATTGCCGTGACTCACTGTGACTTGAACAGACTGCCGAGTCGACGTAGTCTCACTCCGTCTGCACCACAGCTGTGTGTGTGTGTGTGTGTGTGTGTGTGTGTGTGTGTGTGTGTGTGTGTGTGTCGGAGCCCCGCTCTCTGTCAAAATGCTGAGAGGACAGATAAGCTTGCATCTACCCGCTCTCAGGTACCGAAATCTGGCACTGTTTGATTTAACATGGGAATCGGTCCTCGGTAGTACCGACGTAATTCGGTCGGTACCCAAAAAAGTACTGAGTTCAGTACCTAACCCTAATGTGCACTCGTTTCATTTCAGCTCAGTGTGAGAGTCTTTACTGCGTTTTGCTGTTATTTAGGGTCAAGCTCGTTTCTCTCCGCTCATTTGATCTCTGTTCCACCGAGGCCGCCCTCGGTGCATACAGAGATGGGCACGCACGGCGCGGAGCGGAGCAGCGAGACAGCATTCAAACACTCGTTAGCCCGCTAACTTGTTGCTCCTGCTACCAATATTAGCTGCTCTGTTTCAAACATGCTAGGCTGTAAGAAAGTGCATGCAGGCTAAAATTCAACTGTGTTCTGTCAGGAGATGCAGTGACGTAAACCAAGTAAAAGTAGAGGAGCTATAAGTGACGTTAAGCTGTCAGTAGAGGAAAACTAACTTGCGATGAACGTTATGTTCATTTTATTTTTTTATTTGTTCTCAATTTAGTCAAAGTAAAATCTTTATGGGCATTATTTGCTTCCGTAACAAACTGAAATGAAAATAAGGTCTGTTTAAGATATTTCACCAAACAAGCCAATGATAAACAGTAACCTAGATATTAATGCTTACACAAATGTGAAACTGCACCCATTAACTTTTTGTTCTTGATTAAACTGTGAAGCGTCACACTGTGCTCTGCAGAAGTGACTTGTAATCAACTTCCAATCATGAATGGCCCTGTTATCTGCACCTGGCTCCTGAATAAACAAAAATCGCATTGCCCCCCTCAATCACTTGAAAGTTATCCCACTGAGTGGCACTTCTAACATCATCAGCGATACAACTGGCTGATTCTAGGACCCGAGAGGCAGAAAACTCCCTCCGAAGAAAGCTTGATCAGGTTTCCTTTGGGCTCTACATAACTATTCTTTGAGTCCTGCTGTTCACTGAATCATAATCACAGCTCAGCTCAATTGAACTCATTGTTGCCGGGCCTGCGAGCCTGTTTTGTCTGCTGATTGATTCATGTCATGTGAGAGCAAGACACTCAAAAAGACCTATCATCATTCATTTGTGTTGGTTTCTGTTTATAGGCCACTCTCTATTGATGATTACTATATCGGGAGATCTTTAATTAGTGGCTTTTGTGTGGAAGACAAATGAAAAACAAAAAGCAAGCGCGGTGCAGTGCAGTGAGATCAAAATGAGAAAACCCTTGATGAGTAAACATTTTAATTATGGTGTTAAATATAAAATGAAAGGTAACATTACCGAACAAATTAGTCGCAAGCATGAGGACAGCAGGAGTTAGTTGGAAAAACTCACAAACATTCAGACACCAGAGAGAGGATACGAGAGGACGGCAAACACACTGATCAATTACAAGTATCGGGAGACGCGGCAAATATTAATTTGCTGCTATATTAATGTTCTGAATGTTGAGTACAGAATCCCAAGAGGCACTAAAGTGTTACATTTGAGAATGGAATTTGGTGTGGTGTTTTGTTAACTTGTAGGGCTGTCATTTTTTTTGTTTTTGTTTTTTTAAATCGGGACATTAGTTTGGTTGTACAGTTTAGTAACTTGGCAATAACACAAAAAAAAAATCCTGATAAGATCGAGGATTGTGATCCTGCCTGAAAGAAATCATGATACAATATTTTTGCCATATCACCCACCCCTAATATAATGCTGAAAGATTATTATAGAATTATTATTTTAAAGAAAATAAATAAGAACTGTGTTCATTCAACATTGTGCCCATTATTATCATCAGTGATTAAGTAACTGGGACTTTTAAAAAACACATTTTTAAAAAGATATTGTCTAATTATCGTTATTGTCAAACTCGCCCAAAATAGATATTTTTTGTCCATGTCGCCCGCCCCTAATACACACACACACACACACACACACACACACACATACATATATACACTACTACTTACTTGTAGTAAAAACAAACATGTTTGTTAACAGAGAATTGTGACCATATATGATGCTTTTATTAATGTTAACACTGTTAATAAATTACCTTAAATATATCTTAGACATTTCCATACTGATATGCTTGTGATATTTTGGCCAACATACACATCATTACTAATATACATGCAATAAGCTAATATCTGCCAATTTATGAAATACTACATGAACATTTGCAGCAGCGAAAGCAGCAAGTGTAGGTGATTGAACCAGTTACAACTGAGTGTTCAGGTGAGCAACAGCGTTGCTGTGTTGGATAGATGTTGCAGCAACTAGAGTATGTCATATGTGTGTGTGTGTGTGTGTGTGTGTGTGTGTGTACAGTAGCAGGCACTGGAGGTGTCTGCATGAACTAGCTGACCAGCTTTGCTCCATTTCAGTCAGCCAAGTTTTTGGAACTGATAAGAATGTCAAGGCAGAAAAAGAAGAAATAAACAAACTGGGGAGTGATGATGTTGATGATCCAGTAGCTGCATAAGTGTTACAGCCTGACACCAGCACTACAGTATGCAGAATTGACTTTGGACCAAGCACAAGTCACAATTTTTCCTGATAAGAACTACAAACCACAGAGAGACTGAAATAAGAAGGGTCAATCCAAACCCACCACTCCACCTGGTGCACCTGCAGCAGTGAACTAAGGCTAGCTATGCTGCAGATATTCACTTATGCATATTAGATAGCAAATGTATGGCTCTTAGCTATCAATCTCCTCTTGTAAAAGGCTAGCGTTACATGGGGCGTAGGTTAGCTACAGCCAAAAGTAGCAGAAACCACAGTTTAGCAAACGCCATGACATCAGCTACGTCTACGCAGGACAACAGCGCAAGCAGCCTCGTAGTTGTACTAAACCTACAAAACTTAACACATAACGCACTAAACACACATAACGTTATGCACTTTAGAAAGAGTAGTAAATAGTTAGCCTACCTGGGGTGAAGGGAAGCAGTGTCCCCAGGCATCTCAGCGGAGAATAGGCCTACACACCAGGAAAGTCCATCCCAAGCAACCACAGAGGAACATCAGAGCCGCGGTCACCTAACCGTATATTGTTTCCCCATTAGCTTAAACTTGCATTAACTGATTTTCTTTGCCACTTGGGGACACCGGAACAAGCTGTAAACACAACATTGACATAGTATGAGCTCTTCTGTTATGATTAAATGGACATTTTATAGGGAACAAAATTGTATAAGCAAACAAACAGTTGCTTACCACAAGCAAATATGGAGCAGCATTAGCACTGATTTGGAGTTGTGTTTGGCCACCTGTGAATGTAGGTCCAGCTAAATGCTTCATAATGTTTACCAGCTAGCTAGTTGCTATCATTGTCTGTAGTCTGGTTAGGTTTAATAAAGGGTAGCCTACATATTTCAGTAAAGTTTTTCGGTTTTTAACTCACAGGTGAGACAGAAACCAGCGCCCCCTGCTGGATGGAGTTATGCCCAAGTACTGTTTGAGCTTAGTAAAATTTCCAATTGACTTATTTTAAAATACATTTGAATTAGTTAATATAGTTTATATAGCACTTTCATTTCTTTGCATGTTTCCTTATTTTGTGTCCTTAGATAAAGCCGCTTTCTAGGGTGTTAATTCTTATATCATCTAAATACAGTATATTGTTATAATAGTTTTGGTTTAGAAACCAAACCATTTCCTGTGCCTACCTGTGCCTAGTCTCACATTGCCAGACCTTCCTCCACAGCGCTACGGAATGAGGGTCTGGCTAGTCCACACAGCATTCTGGGATGGGAGAAAAACATGCTCTGGTTTATTGGCATTTCTTTGAACCAATCACAGTCGTCTTGGCACTTATCTATGGCTACGTCCCGGACACAATGACGGTGCCTCTGCAAAATAGCCTCGGGAAAGAACTTATTTTGGTGGAACATGTGTACGTTCAAAAGTTGTTGTCAGATTCAGATTGGACAGATAGTCTAGCTAGCTGTCTGGATTTACCCTGCAGAGATCTGAGGAGCAGTTAACCATAGTCCTCAGAAATCCACCAGAGTTTAGAATGCCAACACAATGAAAGCGGAAGGTCGGACAGCCAGCTTAAAAAGAGGGACATCCGGCGGAATTTACGGTGACACCGGGACAATCCTGGAAGTGGCAAGTCGTCGATATAGACCAAACTGTGCCTTACCCCTTTCTATGACAGGGTTCCATAAAGCTTCATCGAGTCATGCCCCCACCCTGAGTATCACTCCCTGGGTTTTTCACTACCACTCTATCATCGATCCATATTTGACCCTCTCTCTCGACACCAAGGGGCAGGATAAAGTCTCACCTCCCAATGAAACTCTAAATTTTGAAAAAAATATAACGTCTGCGACTAATAGATTACATAATTGTTACAAGTTTAAAATCTCTCCAAGTGGATTTTCATTGCGTACTGAAATGGCTTGATCTCTGGTGAAAACTTCACGCGTATATGGCCCCCATTGTGTCCAAGTGTACAGACTTCATCTGACTGAGGTTGCTGTTTTTCATCCTGTCTATTATATAAACTGATTTGGCCGGAGACCTTCGCCTCGCTTGGAGCCAAACGTGATGTGATGCTGGCTGACACATCATGACGTCTCTCCCCCTTGCTGACTCCAGGCGCTCTGGTGGAGTCTGGTGCTCCACCTCACAGCCTGCAGTTACCCAAATATCACCTCACCGTTTTTTGACAGCAGGAAGAACTGCATGATATGTGGAACACAGAAACACAATTGTCTGCAGGTGGCATATGGAAATAACTCTACCTCTGCATGTTAGGGAAAGATAAAGCTGTGTTTGAAGTGTGAAGATAAGGAAAATGTTACAGGGTGTCATACGTGTGCTCAAAGAACATTGTGTTAGCTCTCATAGGAACAAATATATTTCTGTGTCAAGTTGAATAGATCTTTTACTCATCCAACATATCTTACAGCATGAAAGATGTGAGTGAAGCACCATTTTAACATTTCAACTCTCGGTGAACTATTCAAAATATTTTTTCTCTGAGAAAAAGTGGGATATCACATAAGATGGTACTCCTACAGAGCTAAGTGAGATTCAGCGGGGTCAGAGGTCAGAGAGCGTGATATACTGTGTCCACTGTGAGACAATAAAACCATTGATAACATATTTTTGTTTCCAATTGTTTTTCCCGCTTTTGAATAACTATTTTTATTATAAAGAAAAAGATTTATTTCATCTTTTATTGCAAAAAAGTATAATTATCTGTACAAATACTGTAAAATCTTTAGTGGTTGCATTTTTACTAATCAAAATGTCCTTGCCTTGCATCAACAGGGTGCTTTAGAGATAAGTTAAACCACAGAGACTTAGGCAGTGTGAAGTAACCCAAAATCTCTGCCTCCGCGTCTCACACTGTGCTGCACCCTGGAAGTATGGCGGCCTTAACCAAAGGCAGACACATATTTAAATAAATAAGTTGGTAGGAGATGTGCTCTTGAAGCTGTATTACTGGGCTGACGGCTTAAGCTTAGGGAGAGGGAATGAGGGACAAATTTAGCAGCAGATCTTAGAATAACTAGGTGGGGATAAAGCTTATAAAAAGTGCAAATGGCTGCACTTCTGGACGGTGTGCTTAAGGCCCTAAGATGAAGTGCTGACTGTAATGTTTGCAGTTTTGTGGGGAAAAAAAAGTTTAATGAACTAATTTATGCTTTTCAAACCTGTAAAAACTTGAAGAGGGATTACTGGAATCTTCACAACCTTTGAGTATGCAACACTAAAGTGATCCAGTTTATAGACAAGAGAAGAAATTAGCTTTGGTTCAATAAAACTGGATCAACTTCATTCATTAATAAATAGCATTTTTGAGAGGTTGAAGGTGCTCAAAAACTCACCAAAATTTCCACATGCATCAGAACTGGTGACACTTATTTTTTTTTTTTTTTTACATTTTATGGATTTCATGCTCAGATGTGACAAAATGGCTCAATAGCACACCCTAAAAATGTTCAAAGTTAAATCCCCCTGCTTTAGATTTTACGTAGCCTAATGGTAATTGGTAGGCATTAGATACAAAAAACCCTCTTTACTTTGAGGTATATCCTAAACCTTCTACAATCTAAAGACCCTAACAATGAAAAGTCATTTGAAGTTTATGTTTTCGTCGACCTTAGTTTAGCGGCCATTTTGCGCGTTTCGACATGAAACAGGAAGTTACATTATTCACTCTGCCCAAAATGGTCTAGGCCAGGCGCAATCCGTTCTCAATCCCAACTCGTCAAATACTGACGCTTCGTCAGTGGCTCTCAGTGTCAGATACCGACGCAAAATGCACAAATCACCCTTTAGCTTCTGTATGGCAGAGCAGTAGGTCGACCGTGGCGCTTTAAGACGACGCAGTATTAAGAGCGACAACGGCAGCGAGCAGTATTAAAGACTGAAAAGCTGCATAAGGAGGTTGGTTGGGGTGGTGGATGGGTCAAACAACACTGGACTTTCACCCAGGAGTCCCGGGTTCATGTCCCGTTCTTGTCCTCTGTGTCACTGAAATGTACATTTAGGAAATAAAGTCTAACTCGTGTGCACAGTGTCGGATGGTCGCACAAATGCATGGCTGCTTCAAACGTTCCGGCAGTAACCCCGACGTACAGGAAGGTGCGAGGGCTCGTTCATTGCTGCTTGCAGCTTTAATATTGATTTAGTTCATCTTTACCTTTTTGAGAACATAAAATAAAAGTGAAAGGGGTAAAGGGGTTCCCTGAGCTAAGTGTTAAATATGAAGCTACAGTCAGGAGACAGCTAGTTTAGCTTAGCATAAACACTGGAAATAGAGACAAACGGCTAGCCTGGTTGTATTTACAGTTTTTTTTTTTTTTTATGTATTTAAAGCTATAGTGTGTAGTTTCTGTCTCCCCCATTAGGAATTCGAAGTAATGACAACAACACTGTCGGCGTGTCCAAGCCTTCCGTGATCGCGCACAGCCCTCTTCCTCCACGCAGCTGCTAGTAGCCAAGGAAGACATGGAGGATTAAAAAAACATGATGGACTCTTCAGAAAAGGTCATTATTTTCACTCAGCTTCTGCGCAGGAAAGTCACCGGACGCCACAATCTTCTGAACATAGCCATACTGAGAAATACAGACAGAGTTGTTGATAGTGCTATCTTCACCTACACCAACATCCTCCACCTGCCCAAAAAAAAAAAAAAGAAAGAAAAATGGGAGGTGTAATTGCACCCTCAGCCTCTGTGACTGGGACATCTGTTCCATGGCAGATACTCCTCCCTGTGGACCTGCACTCTTCCAGAGCTGGGAGTCACCCTCTTCAAACCGCAGACAGAAATGTTTCCTCTTTCCCTCCCTTTTCCCTCCATCTCCTTGACTGGAGTCAATACACTGCTGCTCCTGGAGCTATTACCGATATGCTCCGGCCAAGTGTAAAACCTCTATCTGCCACTTATCAGCACACCAACTCTCCTCTATGAAAACTTCCTATTATGCTACACCACCTCTCCTCCAATTCCAGCACACGTCATATTGGAGCTATTTTGGTCCATTCGAGGCCTTTTGAGAGTCCGTAAAGTATCATCTCAAGTAAGTTTCAGTGTAGCACCACTGTGCTTTTTTACACCTGTGAAAATGCCAGAAGCAACAACTCCAGCATTACCTTTATTAATAAATATGCTACCGAACCATACTGTATCTTTATAATGGGTATGTTAGAAGATGGGGGAAGCGAGATTAATCATATTTAGTTAATTAAACGGAATGAACGTGTTTTATGTAAATAAAACATCTGATTCAATCGGAACAGGTTTTCTTTGAAATAGCACAGCTATGAAGATTCATGAGCTTTTTAAGAAAGCAGAATTGCATTACCTTACATCTCTATTATGGCTTTCATAAGCATACATAATAAAAGGGCCTATTAAAGACTTAATAAATTAACTTCTGTGTGAAGTAAAAATGGATTTGGCAAAGGCTGTGGGGTAGAAGCTTTCTCTTTAACACACACTCACTCTCACTCGCACACAGACACACACACAATAAAGGGACCCGGGGTCCTACTATACTGGAAGAATAAGCAGAGCCGTCAGAAATGGATTAGCCTTTTTAAAACAAATTGGGTTTCGGTTTTGAAAGAATAGAGCCATGTTCTACTTGAGGTCTACTGGTTAAAAACACAACGGGCTTTAATGAGTGGGATGGGATTAGTAAAGCCCGCTTGGGCAAAACATGTAAAAGCATAAGGAAGTGTGAGTACAACACCAGATTACACAAGCATCAATGTAATCACACCTTAAGAACACATAGAACAAATAAAGAAAATACACTAAATAACATTTCAACATATTCAAAGGAGTTTTGCCAACAAGCTATTCCAAAGCCTTGGGGCCCTGACAATCAGCATACTGACACGCCCCCCATATCTCTTTATAAGGAATGTGTTGGCCTAGAAGTTTCTCATGTAGGACATCGTGGAGTGCTACATGAGAAAGCAGTGAAGTCGTTGTAAGAGAGAAGCACGGCCCCTAAAGCAACAAAGCAAAAGAATATCACAAAATTGAAACAAAAGTGTCCGAGGTGGAGCACACACGTCAATAGTGTTTCCTAGGGAGTGAGGATGGGGAAAAAAACAAAACAAAAAAAAAAGGCTTGGGCTGCAATAACTGAGGCAGTCAATGTTATGTCTCCTGAGATATACAGACTGTAGCTTAGGTAAAAAAGAAATGGTCTGACATTAAAGAGAAACGTTGCCGATTTGAACCTTCTCTGTGTCACTGCAGCGCAGGGCAGTACATGCATGATGAACGGCACCCTGTCAATGATTGATGAGGATGAAATGGCAACAATTTCATAGCTATGTAATACATTTGGCCAATTGCATTTGCAAATTAACAGTTTTGAATATTGTTGCCCATTAAAGCCTTTTTTTAATGAATGTAGTTTGAATAAGCTATGCATTTAGTTGAAAGGTGTGTGTTTACATTTTCATAATTTGTGCATACACATGGTCTGAGGCAGTTCTACATCTGTTCGAACCAATTTAGAAAATATTGATGATTCCCGGATTTGTGCATACACAATGTTCGTGAATGAGGCCCATTTTGTCTTCCAAACAAAATACAAAAAAAAGAATAATGTATGTTGTATTTTTGGATTATCATCATTGGTGGGTGGCACGGTGGAGCAGAAGGTAGCTTAATCTATACGAATATATATATATATATATATATATATATATTTATTTCTTGATAATATGTTGTAATAATAATCTGAATCTGTAAAGTAACTAGCAACTAAATGTATCAAATAAATGTAATGGAGTTCAAAAGTACAATGTTTCGCTCTGAAATGTAGTGGAGTAGAAGTATTTTAGTAGCATAAAATGGAAATACTCAAGTAAAGTACAGGTTCATCACATTTGTACTTAAGTTAGTTACTTTCCAGCACTGGAGGTTTGTAGCTACAGCTCCATTATATCTCGCAGCACTGACCAGGGCGAAGGAGCCAGAATGCACCTTTAATGCAACTTAAAGTATCTTGAGTCTCTCTCTCTCTCAATTTCAATTTTCAATTTTAATTTGCTTTATTGGCATGACAAAATCAGTACGTCTGTCGCCAAAGCATAAGAACAAAAATACATCTCTCTCTCTCTCTCTCTCTCTCTCACTCACTCTCACTCACTTCAATTCAATTTAATGGGGCTTTATTGGCATGAAAGTTTCAATAACAATGTTACGAAAGCTTCAACATAGAATTTGTCCATATGTCCACATATAAATTCTGTGCATGTCCCTCAAAGGGTACTCTGAAACAATAATATTAAAAAAAAAAACTGGACACCATACTTAAGGAATGATGAAAAAGAAGAACAAACAACTGCCACATTCCAAACATCTAAAGCAAAAGAATCTGCACACTCTCCTTTAAAGACTAAGAGAGTGTAACAGCTCTCCTTTGGTTATTCCATAAACATGTGTTAGCCCCTGGGGTGGCTAATTTTGAATGTAATAATGTATTTAATCACAACCTAACATTATTGATCCCCATGTTAAAAGCTATTTATGTGAGGGCCTGTGGGCTGGCAGAGTGACGGGCCCACTCCCCTCTGTGTCATGTATTCCCCATTCCGCCATGCTAGCCAGAGGCCTGCAGCGTGCTGGGGGAGATAACAAACAAAATGAGTCTGCTGAGAAGGATCATGTATGCCGGGGCTCAGGAGGACTGGCAACGTCCTCACTCAGACCCTTAGAAAAACTTTACTGTAGACTGTATCAACATCATAATATTGTGTGTTTGTTTTTGCATGGGTTGCGATATGAGGGGTGGAAGACATCAAACATGCCTGTACTTTCTTTTTTTTAGATCCGTTTTTTATTGTTTATATATTTTCCAACATATAGAACAGACAAATACAATTGAACAAGAACCAAAACCCTCTCGCACCCCCCACCCTCTGCGATCTCGAGGAAAACAAACAAACAAAAAAACAGAAATCACACCTTGCCTAGTCACTCTCTTCTAATTCTTGATGCTGAGGTCATTAGGTCTGATATTTGTGCTGCTGCGTTTTTCCATAGGTCTATAGTTGAAGATTTGGCTTTGTTAATCCTTGCTGTAGAGAGCTCAAGCATAACTATGTCTAGAAAATACGCCAACCAAACATGCCTGTACTTTCTGAACCGTCTACAGGAAAGAAATCTATAATACGTAGATTAGTAAATATTTCTCAGCTGGTAATATGAGTTAATAGTTCAGTTACTCCAAAGATGTCAGATTTCACTGCTGGATTTGTTTTTTTTTTCTTACAATCTTACAAAAAAGTACACTCGGTGCCTGAATCCATCTTATGCTACGTTTACACGTGGCCGGCTATTTTCATAAACGGACATTTCAACCTCTCCGTTTTCAAAAATAACATTGTGCACAGCTGTCAGTTTTCAGAAAAGTGTTCGTTTACATGTAGTGTATATATGCCGTCAAGAGCATGTCAAACCTCTAGGTGGCAGTGTAACGAGAAGCTCAAGCCCACGTTAGCCAATCAGAATCCCAAAAATAGCAACAGCAGCAATGAATCACTTCCTCTTTCTTTCTCTTGGCTGCCTGAACCTCCGTTTGTCTCAGTTTACATGCACCGTGCAAACGAAGTTTTCCAAAACCTCCACTCTGGCCGGAGGTTTTAGAAAGACTTGTTTTCAGAGGCGAATTCGCCGTTTGCGTGTAAACGAAGGGCACAAACGAAGGGAAATGTCTCCGTTTTTCAAAATAACCATGTAAGATTTAATGTGTGATACCCATCCTTTTTTGGCTTGCGTTTACTTTGGGCATCTTTTCAAAAGTTTAAGATATCTACATGAATATATGAATACGTAAGAGTGACATTATAATTTCATAGTTATATATTATAGGCCCATTCTTAATCACTCAAAATAATAACATGTGCTCTGCAGATTAAGAGATCAATATTTAACTTAAAATAAAGATGTGTACTTGTAATACTAATGTATGACAAAAAATACAAGAAATTATATAAATTATATTTTAGATTTTTGTGTCATGCATCACAGCAGTTGTTTAAATAGAACAAGATTCACCTTTGCATTATTCATTATTATGATTCGATTTCTATAGTTTTGTTTTCAAGAAATATATGCACATTTAACAATGAAATATACCAAAAATAAAATTGTAAAAATGGTACATATAATACAGGAGAATTAAAGGGATTTTTTTTTATTTTGGCTACATGGCTGCTGCGCATACACTAACGTGACTTTCATACACAAGTCCTGGTTTACTAACTGCCATGCAGGCATGCGCATCCCTGAACACACACATACACATGCACACGCAAGCACACACACAAAAACATTTATACATGCATTGGAGTCAGCTGCATGTGCCAAGTAATTAAAGCCCAAATCATGATATGTCGGAGCCCTTCCTCTTGCCCTGCAGCTCCTGGAAGGTGTCCTGGCTTATCAGGACCATATTGATCTGAGCCGGAGGAGAACCTGGTCTTAGGGACATTTGTGTTCATTTTAGAAGAGGACACAGCTGTCAGCGGGCTAAAGATTAGTCCGTCTACAGAGTTTTTCTGACAGCATCACTAAACAGTGTCTGGCTGGATGTAGACGGGAAGAATCAAACCTCACGCTCTTACATGTATATATCATATATGCATCACTTGTCACACAGTACAGAGAGGTTTGAGACAGGGCTTTACCTACACTAGAAATGATAGGATCATTAGGAATCCACACTGAGAGCCACATCAGTTTCTTGGGATTAATATTGTATGAAGGTACATATGGTGAGGTGCAAAATGTGAGCGCTTGTAGACTTGATGTGAGCACTTGTAAAATACCAAAATCAGAACTTGTATGTGTTGTGGATTTTCTTAGGCCAATTTGTCGAATCAAAGAATCTACAGGGAGACCGGATGGTGCAATTATAAGATCTTTATTCAACCGAAAGACCCCGAGTATGTTCTGCCTTTCTTCAGCATTCATTCCTTTTACCCATAGCCACAAAACAAGCCCACACTTCTCACTGGACATCCCAGCAACCAACATGCCCATGTAAGGTCACTCAAACTCCTCATGCTCTTTCAATCAATTAGATAAACAGTTGTTGGATTGACTCCCGGACATAGTTACATTCAGAACGTCACGTGTACAGAAAAACAGGTTTCATACGAGTCTCATGACCAGGGTCCAGAAAAGTTGACACAGAAAAACATATTAAGTTAAAGTATTAGATTCAAATAGGAGTATAAGAGATAAAACAAAAGAGATACCCGGCTCGCAGTCACCTATTGGTGGCTAAATAGTCTCGCTTTGCCAGACCTTCCTCCACAGCGCTGCGGAGGAGGGTCTGGCTAGTCCACACAGCATTCTGGGATGGGAGAAAAACGTGTTCTGGTTTATTGCCATTTCTTTAAACCAATCACAATTGTCATGGGCGGCACTAAGCTCCGCCCGGAGCCATGGTGCCTCTGCAAAATAGCCTCGGGAAGAAACTTGTTCTGGTGGAACGTGTACGTTCAAAAGTTGTTTTAGTCGTGCAACAGAAAACTCAGATTGGACAGATAGTCTAGCTAGCTGTCTGGATTTACCCTGCAGAGATCTGAGGAGCAGTTAACCATAGTCCTCAGAAATCCACCGGAGTTTAAAATTCTAACACAAAGAAAGCGGAAGGAAACAGACATCGGCGAAAATACATGCATCCGGCGGAATTTCCTGCGGCACCGAAACAATCCCAGAAGTGGAACGTAGTGAATATAGACTAGCGGCTAAACAAACTGCCGATGGTAGCTGGCGTCCCGGAGCTCTTGGCTAAATACAACCAGCAACTGCCGCTGGTATTTTATCGTTCTATGGCACTATAGACTGTTCACGATACAGTGCTTTACTTAGTTTGAAATACTTCTATTTTAGGTATATAACATATGGTCTATTGGTGAAGTAGCATTGATCACTTTGAGGGGGGGGGATACATTTTGTCCCCACTGGGGATAAAAATAATTCAGCAGAGATATAGAGACCAGAAAGGGGGAAATCCCACGCAATCCCCCCCGTCAAATCGCACCTTGCATGTACAGTGCAATACATAAAAACTGAAAAGTGTAAAGAAATGAGAAAGCTTCCCTTTAATGATTTATGGGTTGAGTGGGTGTACAGTTTTTAAATGCTGCATTAATATTGCTTCAGCTTTTTTAAGTCGAAATCTTTTGCTGCTGATGTGTGCAGCAAGCTCAGTGCTACACCCACCGTTTCTTCACAGTTGCTAAACCAGCCCCTGTCTGAACCCTGTTCCCTTCTGATGGATCCCCTTGTGTTCATTTATTGAACCCAGGTAGGTGTATCCAATTAGGGGTTCTGTGTCTCCCATGTCAGGCTATGCTAAATCTGCCTCCAAAAAGCTGGGGATCCTATTAGCTCGGAGTAACGCCTCTGTATTTTATACCAGGGCTTTTATGGGCTCTCCAATGTCCCTGCATCAAAGGAGCCTTGTCTGTACATGAATCTCGCCGTGCCAGAATCCCTCAACCCCATTATCTGGGTGAAGTGCCCTTCCTCGGCTATTTGTATCCTCCCCGCGCCTCGCGCCATTACCTTCCACTGGGTAATGGCTCTTTAGGCTTCTTGTCTTTCTGTCCTGCTTCTGTTACAAGGAAAAAAAAAAGCTAAACTAAACTCGTTTTCTTTCTTTTTCTGAAATGTCGGTACGCGACTACTTTATATGTTGTAATACTGCTTCAATATCAGATATACTTGCTGCATTAAAAAGCCTGTTGGGGTAAGTGTTCGCTGGAGATAACAGGTATAGCGGAGCCTACATCTTCCGTTGTGATTGTCTGTAACATGGATACAGAAGCAGCACTCATGAAGTGATAAGCCCTGGGTAAATACCAAAACAGCAGCTCAGTGAAACATCTGAAAAAAAAAAACACAGACACTTTATTATATAACCTTACCTTTGAGGAAAAACTCAAAGACACCACTTCCATCTTTTTTTACCGCTTTCACATTAAACTCAAATTAGATGATTATTTACTGTGGATCTGCTCAGTCATGCATAGCCGATCTTTCAAGTCCCCTCTGCCGTGAAAAAAAAAACAAAAAACTCAAGGATAATGGAAAATTGATTTTTATCTCCCCCATATCTGTTTAAATATGATTAACAGTGAGTTTGACACAGCACATCAAATTAATAACGACGTGCAGTGGGGGAAAAGGCAATCAATAATTGACAAGATAAATATAGATAGCGGTTCATAATGCTCCCGACGCGGGTCACACCGATAACAAATGGAGCATTAGCATGTGAATGATAATCAGGAGTCATTAGGCAGGTGTGAATGACAATACAAAAGCGCAGCGGCGACCACATTTTGACATCACCTCTAGCACTCTGGGGGCAGCCTGTGAACTGAACTGAGCCCCGAATCTCTCTGTTAATCTGTTCTGCCGCCTGATAGGAACCTAGAGGGCATGTGGCAGAGCACCGTGTTACTACTCCAAGTTGACACCCCCCCCACAACACCACGCAGCTCCACTGTTTCCCCTGAATCAAAAGTGAAGTGGTGGCTAATGAAAACGAAAAGCACATTTGTATGTCGTTAGCGCTGAGTGCGCACGGTGGGGTTGGGAGCTTGAATGTAGTTCAACAGTGATTACGCAGAGGTTAACGGCCGCCCTGACATAAGTGTTAGACTCCTCGTATTATGTCGATTCACTGAGCTGTTGAACCATTACTGCTCTCTCTCCCTCCGTCCTCTCACAGTCAGATAAAAAGGTATTTGCCCACGGCTAGACAGATTGTACTTTGCATTTATAAAACGCATGCCTTATCAAACATTTGCTTAACACTGCCTTTGGGATCTCATTTCATTTTGATCAGGCTGCAGTTTTCATCACAGTTCCTCCTCAGCAGGTGCTATTTCCTGTGTGATACATGCATTTAATGAATCTAAAACATCTAGGGGGCTGCAGAAGTGTAAGCAGCGAAGATCTGTGAAAAGTCCAGGCCTTAACTTATCATCAGCCTGCTCAAAACTATAGGTTTTAGATGACAGGGCTCGTAAATGGGTTATCTAAAATCCAATAAATATTGGAAGAGAGATTGCAGAGAGGGAGAGGCGGCGCTTGACTGTATCATCCTGAACCATAACTTTCCCTCCAACCAGGAGCCCATTTATTGTCGATTCCATCCGAAAGATGGTTCTGTCAGTTGGGTGGGAGTCTCGCTGCTGTTTATTTTCAAATCAATACTCAATTACTATAAGGAAGATCCACTCCCTTGCCCATTTTCGAGATGAAATTATGGACTGCAGCAATAACACTTAGTCAAGGCGAAAGCTGGTGTCATTAACTCACAACTGGGCAGGATAAGTACACCAGGAGTTTGTAACAACTGGATTTCTACCCCCCCTCACCCTCCTCCTTTTACCCTTTTAGTTTCTAATTAATCACAATGAAAAAGACCTTTCGCAACATGACTGATGGCAAGAGAAAACAATTTTCACCCTAAGAGCCTTTTCATTTTAAACTCTGAGAGCTCATTGACTGCAACGCCCAACAACCCATCAATGCTAGTTTTTAATGCACTTCCTCTTTTGTTATTGAGAAGAATGGAGAGGCAGCGAAGGCCCCGGCTCCTCTTCATAACTCATGTCATTGATTTGCTAAATGCCAGACATTTGCCATAGGAGAGAGTCCTGTCAATGGTGTTGGCAGGGTGTGTGTAAATTACTCCATTAGGGAGCATTTTTTGGTTATTTATAGTTGAGAGAAATAGAGGTTAGTCTGCATAAATGAGCATGGATCGGGCGCTGCAAGTCAAATGCACCCCTTGTTTGAACCTTATACATGAAGAGGTCCTTTAAGTACAAGAAGAAAAAAAAAAGCTCCTTCAATATTACAGCATAAAAACAGAAAAAGACATCATTCACTATAACACATTATGACAGACGGGGTTTGCTCTTGTGAAAGTAGGCTAGACAGGTCCGAGGGCAAAATCCAGCCCTGACGGAAACTGTGCCAAGCAGTTCTGTTGTAGTTATTGTTAGTGTCCACACCATTTGGACGGGTCAGTCAAAACAGTCACTGTGACATTGCAACATGTTGGAAGAGATGCTGTCTTTGTAGAACGCAAGCACAAAAACAAAGTTCAGTAACAACAGAGCCAGACATAAACAGGTCATAGCTGTTCTCAGTTAGCACTTCAACTATTGAGTCCACCAACACAGCTGAATATAATCCTCTGCTGATCATTATTCATTGAATCAGATCATGACAGAGGTACTGGAAACAGATTTCTAGCATCTTACTCATCCACCTTAAAGGGATAGTTTTGGAACTTTTCCCTAGTCAGTGTATTACCTACAGTAGATGGCAGTCAGTTTGGAGACATGGAATCAAAGCAATGCAAAGCTGTTAATTAGGGGTGGGGGGAAAATATCGATACAGCATAGTATCGGATAGCCATAAAATGGTGAAATATGGAGATACAAGGTTTCGGCCTGACAGCGAGGATATTATGGTTTGCGTTAAAACAACTATTTGTTAAGATAGGGGGACCTTTGTAGTCATGATTAAAAGAAAACAAGCTTTACCGTCGGTAGGAGAAAAAATATCTTTCCTTGGGAAGATGCATTCATAACCAATGGAGGGAGCAGCTATGGCCACAATCAGCAGGTTATTGTCTGAGCTTTCCTCTCTAATCACAACATTGTAGGTTATAGGTCTTTTTTTTTGCATCGGGAAAGATATTTCAGCATCACGGCCGCCTTTAAAACAGGTTTCTGCTATGAAGAAGTTTTCCTGTTGCTGCACCAGTATCAAGACCTGCGAGTCTTTAAGATGCCGGGGGTAGATTCCCATAGACCTCACTATTTGTTCATCTCTGCTGTTTGTTTTCAATCACTGAAAAAAATGACATGGTACAAGATAAACCAATAGCAAGCTCCACAGGAAGCACAGTGCTTCAACATCACATCCTCAGGAGACTACCAGATGATTCTTGTATATTTTTTCTTAACCTTTAATGAGATTAATTCAATCATGCAGGGTTTTAATTTGAAACGTGTCCCGTGGATTCAGTTTAAAGTACTCAATGTTAAAATGAGGTCCTGTGTTGTGTTCTCATTCTATTTAAATGCAGCAGGGCTTGTTTTTGTGCCACCGTGTGTGTTGCCCGTGGATGTGGGCGAAGTAGTATTCACAGATTCCCACACAAACTCTTTTACTCATTCCATCCGTGAAAGTGTTGCCAGTGCGATAGGACTGCATTTAACAGCATAAAAGAGAAATGGGGAGTAACAAAGTGCCCCTGAGGGGTAGTGACATTTTTTGCCGTGACTCTTCTATGACACCTTGATAAGGCAATTATAGAGTGATTATCGTAACAAGTGGCATTACAGATAATTATCCTCATTTTTCTGCTAAAATAACACCAAATCAGTAATGAGTGAATTTCAGAATCTTTAATCAGCATCTCATTAAGTGTTGCAACTGCCTGATTTAGTCAGCCTTCAATGGCAAATGCAATTAGTGCTATAAAAACAACAAAAAAGTGACAACATTGTGCCAAACCAGGCAGATGAATCTGTCACATCCTTCAGAGATTTCACGTTCCCTTCAATTCATAATGGCTAATTGTATTTGGTGAGTCTGTGTGCACGGTTCCAGCCGCTCCTGAGATGCTAGCCGTGGCCTGAGTGAAACAAAGGGTGTAAGGTCTATGGGAGCCACGCTGGGAGTGAGAGTTGGAGAATCTCTGCTCTTGCAGCAAATGGGACAGATAAGCGGAAACGCTCTCTTCCTCTCTCCCCCTGAGTTAGCTGGTGCAGCAAGGTCAGGTGAATGTGATCAGCCACTGTGTCTAAGCGTATTATCAGGCGAAATCTGTGGAGTGACGTGAGCGAACCGGGCCAGTCAGCTGTCTGGAAAAATCATTACACAGAGCCGGACATTTTGGATAACTTTGGAGGCAATCGGCCGCTTGGGATGCGGGCATGGATCTCTGCGTGACCAAAACGCCCTTGAATAAAACACTTCCTCATCAGAGCGGTCAGGAGCCTATAACCGAGAGTTGGCCGTTCTTAGGAGAGCAGGTCAAGATGAGCTTAGGACGTTCTGTAAAACTCACTGTACAGCTTTTAAACCTCAGCACCTGCAGAGATATTATATTGTGTGAAAGTGTCTCCACCAGGTATTTCATAGCATCTGTTCACTTTGTATTCAAAGTACAATATGTGATTTTCTGCCGCTAGCGGTCTCTCAATCAAAACAATCACACAAAAAATGCGAAATAATCGCCTGTGAATATTTCGCATCAAAATTATTCATACTGGCAGCGATGGAAATTTTCATAACGAGTTTCTGGAGATGCTACTGAAGCGCGCGCGCGAAAGAGAACGTGACGGGAGATGCGGTGTGAGCGGACGAGAGAGAGCGATCGGAGCAGAGGAGAGTTAACGTCTAGCGGTGAAGATATCAAGTGAATGTACAGTACAATAGCACAAATAAATGCTGAAGCTCCTAAAGTGCTGTGCTGTCCGACTACGATTTTCCTTTTAGCTAAAAACTCTGAGTGAATTTAACTCCCTCTGGTAAACAGTACGCAGTGTAGGTTACATGTCCACGGTTTTTATTGTAAGAACGGTCTCTGGTAAACGCTGCCTTCAAGGTTGAAAGGAGTAATGAAGTCTGTCGTCTATTACAGTCTATGGTTGGGACAGCAGCCTCCGTGTTGTTGTATTATGATCCTCATAAGTAAACAACAACGTGATTGGTTGTCTTTTTTCGCGGTGAAAATAAATTACGTCGCTTTATCGCTGCGTTATACTGTATTTGCGTTACGTGTGAAAGTACTCATAACAAAAACAACGGTCCGAAAAAATTGATTGGCGTGCGAATTAATCGCAAAAGGAAAAGAAAATGTGTGGAAAGACCTTTAGGATTCCTTCAGCGTCCATCATTCAGGAGTTTTTTTACCGGGAGCCAAATTATCCGCAGAAGTCTTCTTCTCTCCAAAACCAACAGACCCTGTGAATTAAACTGGTAAAAACACTGAATAAAGTAGTTTCAGGTTAAAAAACAGTGTTTATCCCTCTCCGTTCGTCACGCTGGCAGAAGGACTGGAGCCGAGCTGCTGCTAGCTCAGTTTGTTTCTCTGCCTCGTCCAGTTTAAAGTAACTGTGTAACTTTTAAATGTTTCTGAAACTGTGTAATGTTCTATCTGATGATCATAAATGACCTGTAACAGCAAACGAGACCAACCGTGAAAAGAACGCTAGGTTTATATAGTTTTTATTAATGCCTCTGCCCGGGTCTGATTTTTCCCGCAAACTCACAAAATGATTTACGGCAGGAAGATGACGCTACAGTAATACATTCTGAAGGGTCACAGATTTCGGCTGAACACCGGAAAAGCCTGTGTTAGTGTGTATGCAGGTAATAGGGAGCAGGAGATTTCTTTATATAGGCCTAATTGTATTAGAATTTTATTTTAGAAGTTATCTGCTGTAGTGATGGCTGATACTGGGGCAGGACCATCACAGAAAATAAGGAAATTAAACGAAAAACAACCAAAAGTGCAAAGGGAAAGTGAAAGACATGCGTAATCCGAGTCACACTCGGTCGGGCTGACAGATGGAGACAATTACGGGATTGTAAATTATTCAAAAATGTCCCCGAGTTGGCCCTCAGGTATGTAATATGTCTATTTCATTCATATAATAACTTTAGATTGCCCGATGTGGTTGTAGTCAGTAGCCTAGATTAAATTGAGGAATATTTGTTTCCATAATCAGTACACATAGCAACACATTGAAACATAAATATACACATCGCCACAAAATCTCAACGAATGCAGCTCACAACAGTGCATTTTAATGCAGATCAGTTGCATATTATATCTTTAAAGACCAGTGGTGGAATGTAACTAGGTACATTTGGTCAAGTCATGTACAAACTTAGATCTGCTCTTATCAATATTTCTATATTTACAATAGATCAAGTGACTGTGTCATGTAAAATAGGTCACTTGAAGTGACGAACCTACACAAAATTATGACTGAAATCTGCAGTTCCTATCAGCTGCACAGAAGTTGATGGGAGCTGTGAGACTGAACCAAAACAGTGACATTGTGGGCCCGAAAAACCAAAACAATGAGCTGACAGTTGCTTGAAAGTTGCAAACTCCATAGAGCTGAGTTGGGTGTTAACATGATCTGCGTCAATCACTGTATAGCTTCGACGTTCCACTTCCGGGATTGCTCCGGTGCCGCCGAAAATTCCGCCGGATCTCTTTCATTTCAGCCGGATGTCCATTACCTTCCGGTATATTTGTGTTGGCATTTTATCCAGTGGATTTATGAGGACTATGGTTAACTGCTCCTCAGATCTCTGCATGGTAAATCCAGACAGCTAGCTAGACTACTAGCTAAACAAGTTCCTTCCTGAGGCTATTTTGCAGAGGCACCGTTGCTCCACTCGGCACTTAGCGCCGCCCAAGAGGATTGTGATTGGTTTAAAGAAATGCCAATAAACCGGAGCATGTTTTTCTCCCATCCCGGAATGCTGTGTGGACAAGCTAGACCCTCCTCCGCAGCGCTGTGGAGGACGGTCTGGCATTGCGAGAATAATCACTGTATACCATAATTGCACAAGCCAAGTAACCACTTGGTGGATCAGTGGATCCAGAAATACTCATACTAATAATTAGGGCTGTCAAAATAACGCGTTCATTTCGATTAATTAATCTGAGAAAAAATAACGCGTTAAAAAAAATAACGCAGATTAATCCATTCCATATTGACGTTTGACCCGGAGCCGTTCTAACCACCATTGGACTGTAAAATGGAGGAGGGAGACGAGAATGTTCTGCCTGGATCATTAATTGGAACATTTACTTGTAAAAATCTTCTTCCTGCCAACCCTGGCTACCGAAATCTGGTGCCACTGATATGTCTGCTCTTCTCTCTGATGCTCTGAAACAGACGATACAGGCAACAGAAACACCGCTGCACGTGACGCTAGTTAACACTATACTCGACAGCAGCTAATGTTAGCCTACCGCTAGCTAGTTAACACTATACTCGACAGCAGCTAACGTTAGCCTACTGCTAGCTAGTTAACACTATACTCGACAGCAGCTAACGTTAGCCTACCGCTAGCTAGTTAACACTATACTCGACAGCAGCTAACGTTAGCCTACCGCTAGCTAGTTAACACTATACTCAACAGCAGCTAAACGGTGTAAAGTTTGACTGTGTTTTACTGTAGAGGATTCAACACCGGTATGTAACAATCTGCAGCTGCCATCGGAGAAACAACACAGACGGTGCGTTCAATGAAACCGGTATACTACAGCCTCGTGGTGCATTTGAAGTTATTGTAAATGTCCTTGGTGGTTGTTTTTGTCGTTCAACAGCAATTTACTAGTGAAATAAGTTATTGTTATACATTTTTATTAAATCATTTAATTTTGAACCATATGGCCTTAGCAATAAACAAGTTCTTTAATGTCACGACTGTTGTTTTGTAGCCTACTCTTTTTTTTTCTTTTTTTTTTACTTTCTTAAAAAGTATCGGTTCAGGCACCGTTAATTATGTATGCGATTAATTTCGATTAATTAATCACAATGTAATTAATTAGATTACATTTTTTAATCGATTGACAGCCCTACTAATAATACATTGGATTTTTAGTTAATATTGCGCTTTTCGAAGTCCTCAAAGACTAGTTAGTGCCATGTAACAACTAATGGGGATCCAAAAACCTGGATGCAAAGCACACGGCAAAGCAAGCAAGTGCCATCAGCACGCTCAAGGGATAGTCATAATGGTGTTCAATCAATCCGCAATAGACAGGAAACAGATGCATTCCGTTACTTTAAAAGTCGCCTAAGTTAACTTATTTAATTTATTTCCTTAATGTTTTAACATCACGCATACTCTAACTTGGAATTCATAATTAGTCTCATAATCACAGCTCATTAATTATAAGCTATAATTAGTCAGAGATCAGCCTAATGATAAGACACAATTATGTCTCCAGATGCATTGTTTCTAATCAAGCCCTAATATTCAAACACGGCCCAGTGTGAGTGTCAGACGTAAACTGTCTGTCATCATGAAATAACTTCCTGCGTATGCGACCCCGTTTAAATACATTTCACCCTGTCTGCCCATGTGCACAACGTGTGTCCGTCTCACTACGGGTGTGTGCGCATTAAGTGCGATGAGGTATAGTTATTACCATACATAAACTGGATGTTTGAAGTAAAATAGCATTTAATGACTTATTTGAAGTATTTGAATTGCAAAGAGAGATGAAACATCCCTTTTAGGGAGGAAATGCCATATTCCAATCAAACATTTCACTGTTGCGAAGGTTAATGAATGCCATTAGCCCAGCGCCAATAAATTCAGACTTGTACTTTCACGAGATGCATAAATTAGATAAAGACCCAGAATCAAAGGCTGCATACGGGTGAGAGGGAATATATGACAGCAACACAATTACATGCCTGTGGAAGAAACGGCTGCTAAATGGAGACAATTTGACAAGCTTCAACAACTGGAAGTTTCCGTCAGCTTTTACTTGTTTTGCAGAGCACACTTCCTTCTGCACAAGCAACAACATCAATAAGCTGTTTTTCTTTTTGTGTGCTAGAATATTTATCAATAAAAAATGTTGGTGTATTAACATATATTTACAAAATGTATCCTAATTTGTAGCTCATCTCCATGCACATTAGCGAGATTCATTACCAAACTGAATACCAAAATGTTACCAATCCCCCGATTGGTTTGTTGCATGACTGAATGGGTGACAATATTTATTTTCAGAGATGTTACAATAATTATTAACCAATTTGCACATTATGTTTCCTTTGAGATGCTAATCCTTTTGGCCAATGGCTCATCACTTCTGAAAGTGTCCTGCTTGGCACTAATAAGGTCTGACGTAGGCATTTTCTATACTTCATTAATCCTTTCAAATGATCATTGGCCTCCTTAATTGGATGAAAGTTGAATTATAGCCCCACTGTAGACTGCAACCTTGAAAAGAAGTTGAGATCTGACAAATGATACCCCAGGCTGGAAAGCTACTGGCTGAGATGGAATGACACTTTGTTTTGGTAGGTGTTACTGGTCACTTTGAGGAGTTTTCACTTTCACTGCAAAAAGTCACATTTAAGCTACATGTAAACCAAATTAGAATAAATATATACCTGTGATATTTAAATGTCAGTAACCAGTGTTGGGAACGTTACTTTAAATAAGTAATTAGTTATAGTTACTCACTACTTGTTTCAAAAAGTAACTGAGTTAGTAACTGAATTACTCTATAATAAAAGTAACTTGTTACCAGGAAAAGTAACTATTTGCGTTACTGTTGCTATATATATATATAAAGTTGCTATATGTCAAAGAATTTGGATTTTTTTGAGCAGTTTTTTTGTTGTGAGGCAGAAAGGTCTAGCTTTTGCTGCTTGGAGGACTTTGCTCCGAGTCCTTCTTTGCTAGTGGATGGCGAGCTATCATCTGTGGTGGCGGTATCGGTGTTTTTGGCCACTAGCTTTGTAGATGCGTGTGTCGTTGTGAGATGCTTCATTAAATTAGAGTTGCTTACAACGGATGTCGACAAAGTCTTCGCTCCTGGACATAATGTACACATTACATGCACGTTCTTGCCTTTGACCACAATGAATTTTAAGTAGTATTATAATGAATTATAAGTAGTATATCTCCACCTTGAAAATGCCAACTTTTCATCGGATTGCTCCCGACTCACCATCTCTGCTGCTTCATCGAATCTCTGTTTAGCTGTTGTGTGTGTGTGTGTGGCACGTGTGCTGGCATGTGTGTAAAAACACTGGCTCTGATTGGCTACCATGAAACATGACTCTGCCTTAGCCAATCATAATCGCTTACCTCGTTATTAACCCACCTCCTCACTAGCTGTGAGCGAGGGGTGCGTTTGGATTACACAGTTTATTCAATCAATGCATAGTAACGCACCGCATTTAACGTCCAGTAACGTTAACGGCGTTATAACGACGGGAAAAGTAATTAGTTAGATTACCCCGTTACTGAAAAAATAACGTCGTTACCTAACGCCGTTCTTTTAAACGGCGTTATTCCAAACACTGTCAGTAACAAGAGATCTATTCTCCTTGCAGTTTACTCCAAGTCATTACGAGACAGCAGCAGAGATGAGGGAGGAGACTGGGTTAATGTTGACTTCATGCCCAATGGGGTGGGATATTAAAAAATGTCTTGCTCTTACTTTTGCAGCCTCTCCGGGTTGAACGGTATTATCGAGAATTCCCTTCCAAACATACTGAACGGAAGACACAAATGATAAAAAGTTAGATTATCTCCAACATGCTTTAAAAAGGTGCCAACTACTGTTGCCAAATACTTAAAGTTTAGACTACCTTGGGAAATGTATTGCCGTGTGTAACAGCAAAAAAAATCAGTAGGCTTCATCCTCTGGGCACCATGGATATCTGTCTCTGTATGCCAGTCCATCCCATAGTTGTCAATATTGTCATGGTTGTGCCATGATTTCCCTGTGTTGTTTGCCTGCTTCCTGTTTCCTAGTTACTTGTTTTCGTTCTCTCCAGTTTGTCTCTTCTCTCACTGTCTCTATATTCTCATTCCTTGTCCATGGTTTGTGTTCTCCGTTTTATTTTCCCAGATCCATTCTGTATGTTTGCATGCTTTACCGCCTGTATTAGTTTGTAGTGTTCAGTTTAATGTGTCGTTGTCTAGCTTTGTTTCCTGTTGAGTCTAATTAGTCACAGATGTGCTTCACCTGTTCCTCGTCAGCCCTCATGTCACCTGTCCCTCGTTACCACCCTCCTTTCCTTGTGTATATCTCTTAAACTGCGTTTCATTTGTACTTGTATGTCGGATGTTCCGAGGTCAAAGTTGGAAACACGACCCCTGACCTCGGATTTCCGAGCTGGGAACTCGGATAACCTCGCAGTACCCCGGGCTCAAAATCCAACATGGATGCTCCGTGCATCAACAGTTGTGAAAGCTGTAGCAACATACAGTTATTAGCACTTCTGTCATACACACAGGGCTGTCCATCAATTCTTTTGTGGACATGTTGCTACGCTGTTTGTATGCACAAAAAAACAGCGTAATGCGTTGTTAACTACTGGTATTGCTAACAATGGCTATTATTTGATATTTCCTCGCTTGAACTAGAAGTTGTTCTGGTCCGCCTTCTTGGAGGCTGTCTCAAAGCTCTTATTCCTGCCCTGAGGAGCAAGGATTGAGGAGGGATCTCTGAAGAGCTATGATCGAGGATACACGAGAGCAGCCTTCCTGGAAGCAGTGCAGCTCAAAAGGCGTTGCTAACATTCCATACAGCTGATGAATTGATGTGACGCTTTAGAGGAAAGGACGTCTCATCCCTCTAAAGACATATTCCCTTGTTTCCTCTCTCCTCGCATGATTTATTCGTGTCTCTTTTATGCTTTCTCGGTGGGACAAACTAAGACGCGAGGAAGGGAAGTAAGTGGATGTACCCTTGGTGTTTTCTTGTTCAGTGTCGGATTGTCTGTGGTCGTTCCTGGCTGTGTATTCCTAGTGTGTAGTTTCCTCCAGTTTGTTGTCCACCAGTGAAGTTTGGTTGCCATAGATACTGTATGGGGCACCGCCAAACCTTCATCGGCTTCCAAGCCGGCTCCGGTGCTCCAGAGCCCGGGCGTAGCGCCGCTGACTCTCAGTAATACAGCCTCCGGTAAAAGTGAAAATGAAAATGTTTGTTTTTTATTATTCCCGTTTTTAAATCATAGTTGCCATCTATTTCTCTCCACAGCGTTGTTTACTTCTCCGCCAGGCTGCGTAAGACGCGTTCATAGCTCCGCAGAGCTTTCGCCGCAGCCTACGTAAGTGGCCTGAAGTTTATACTTATGCGTTGGTGTGTCCGTTGATCTCTTTAAAAAGAATAGCAGGGCCGGCATGTGTGTATGCTGGGGAGTGTGTGGTAGAGCGAGTGAGAGAGTGACGGCGATTAGCTTCGGCGCAAGTACCGACTCTAGAGGCATAGTGGGAGAAACAATGTGTCTCCTCTGTGCCTTCTGAACACGGTCAGAAATCGGTAGCAGGAAAAGTTAACCCTCTCCTTGATTTTATGTTGTTTATGGAGAAGGAGAACCCGGAAATGAGTCGGGGGGGGGGAAATGCAACGCTACCAAGCCACGGCCAAGGGGCCAAATCACAGTTGCTGCAGTCTGCGTCGCCGCGACGTGTAGTTACATTTTTTTGAGAGGTGCTCGACAGGCCTAATCCTGAATGGACGGATGGCTGGAAAGATGAGGGAACACTTTTAAATGTAATAATAAGTTAGGCCAATATGTGTTTTCTTTTGGAACCAACACTTACTGGATTCTTTTCCACCTAGCAACAACCAGCAGGATGCATCTAAGAGTTCAACAACACCCAGGGCTTTAGGAGAATTTGGTGCTCCTAGTTAACCAGACCTGCTGCAGCTCCTGCTCCATCACAGCAGGCACGCCTATCACTCTTGATGTACACCACCACATCACTCCAGTAAGCAAAATCCCCTGAGATGGGTCTTTTTTCAGTGCTAACATGTGAAATATTGCTTTGCTGGGTGTTCACTCAGGCGGACAAAAATCATTGCCTCTCTCTAGGTAAGGTTGACAGATGGCCATCCACACTGTGAGAAAAACAAAGGCTTGGATGGCAGAGTGAACAACCAGGTCGGCCCATGTTTTATCTCCCTTCACTTTGTAAAACGGCCTCCAAGGTTAACCCAGGCTGCCTTCCTTTAGTTTTATTTAAGGGGGAAATTAGAAAGCAGGTTCGGGTGGACATACTTTTAGCTTTTGCCAGAGTCTTTCTTTCTCCCCTGTGGAAAAAAAAGGATTTAGAACTTTTCCTCCATGTTTTTGATTTAAAATCCACAGTAATACCTGGCAGGATATCTCTGACATATTCTTACACTTAATCAACACGCTTAGAAATGAACAACTTCAAATTGAAATGCAATTTGCATGTGTTTGCTTGTGCAGAATAATCAAATCATGCGGTATTAGGCCACGCTTCAAGCAGTGGAGACAGTGGTTTTGTTCACCCGGAGGTAATTGAGCCCCTCTGCCATCTTTTTTAGAACAGTGGCTGACATAACCACTGGTTGTCGGCAATCTGACGAGTATCAGATGAATCATTTTAATGTTAATTACATAGTAGCAGAAATACATTTTAAAAAATCCTTTCATGATGGGCAATGAAGGAAGTTAAAGATGTCTTTAAATGCGGTACACTGGGATCTTTTTAAAATCAGAGGCCATGAAAGAGCAAAGAGCTGTGTTATAAGTGTTGCAGGCCGGTGTTCAACTAAACTTTATTTTCAATATGGTAATGAGTTTTCAATTTATCCCTGAAAACCTGGAGGTCTGTAGGTGTAGTTTATCACCCTGGAATAACGATAAGATGTTGCTGAGAGAACATAGGTAGAAAAAAAAAAACGCTTTTTAAATCTCATATATTAAATGAGAGGTTGTCCGTTATTTTTTCACTGTTTCCTAAATTGCAGAAATATAATCTTTTCTAATGGCAGCACTGATGCTGAGGCTCTGTTATTGTTTTTCATGGATATGATTTACAATTAATTTCCAGAATAGAAGTTATTGATTTGCTAATCTACCTGCTGTGATCTCCTCAGAACGTCGACATAACTGCGGATGATCTCATTTTCAAACACTGTGACATGCTGAATTCTAAAAAATGAAATGGAAGATTGATTTGGAGGATATGATGAAAATCTGTGGTTGATCACTGAAACATTTCTGCAGGAACACAGTGACATCAGTAACATGGCCTAATATATAATGCTGTACAATGTTAAATATCTTTTGGGTTGTATATTATTTTGAAAAAGGAGCCTGGTTTATGGTTTATTAATATGATAGCATCAGCAGTATATTTCAAAATGATGGCCCTCTAAGTCTTTGATTGGTTGGCATATGAGCTGTGCCTTTAGATCTTAAAAAAGATATTCCATGTTGTCAAAAAATGAGATTTCCATGTCTTTTTTTATGGCAAAGGAAGCCGAGGTGCTATATAAATACTGTGAAAGTATTAAAAAGTATTAAAATGCTAAATCCATTTAGATACTTTATTATTTAGAAACTTTGCCTGTGCCTTCATGAGGAGCAACCCCCTTTACATCACACACAAAAATATTGAGTAGAGCAGCTTTAAGTCAGTGTTGCATCTTCAAGTTAAAGAATTTTCCTTCACCTTAGTGAAGCAGCACTAGCTCCCTATCAGTGAAAGATGGATGCTGGAGTCTGGTGGGTGACATAAAAATGACCAACTCTGGATTGGCAGTGATGGAGAGACGCTCCGTCGCTTTGATGCGTCGGCTTGCAATGCGGTGTAAGCAAAATGGACTGGGTGGCTGCAAACGGAGGTGTCAAGCTGTAAGTCTGCATATAGACAGGGTCACTTCACCTGGTTACTGAGGGCGAGAAGCTGCTCAGTCAACCCTGAAAGCATGTGTGCAGGATGATTCGATCTGCTGAGGCGGCATAGAGGAGGAAAACCCATCACATGGAGGAAGAGTTCACTCCAGAAGGCAGGGAAGTTGAAACTTGGAGATTGAGGCGCTTGAAACTCATCCAGGATGAAAAAAAATAACATTGCGAGCTGCTGCAACACAGAGATATCGTGTCATGCTGGGCACTCACAGTCACTGTTAACCTCCCATGTATCTTTTATTCTCAATGCTGGGCTTCACTGTCCATCGCTCTCAGCAGTTCTTCTGGTTTGGTCATAACTCATGCAGAGTTTTGTCGTAGAAGGAGCCGCCTGTCCTCTGGGATCAACTCTATGTTATGCCCCTTGGCATTGGTTAGCACGGTGTTACGCTGACATGGACAGAGACAGATAGAGTCTCAAGGATCTGTCCGCCTGATAATCCCCACTGCCAAAAAGAGGGCAGGACATTGAACCAAACAGGCACAATGTGCTCCGACATCTCGTGGCTAATGTCAGGAGGAGGCGTTTCGACAATGAGGAAATGAGGAGGTGACCCGGCGAGGCCACGATGCATATTGCTTTGACCCTCCCACTTGGCCCCACCATTGTTTTTCAATTAATCGCAGCCACTTTGCGGCGAACGACACTGACAGATGGCAAGGTCTTTGTCGAGGGTTCATAGTGGTGCGAGGCAGATAGTGCTTACTGGTGAGGAAAAGTGAATTTCGGGGGCCAAATGATACACGCCCCCGAGCAAAGCCACTGAGGCAGATATCTAAGTGCTGATCTATTCAAAGTGCAAGGAACCAGGAAATAAGGTAGACATGTCTCTACAGGTCTAGAGGATACTACACCGCTATGGCGAGGGAGAGTTTTGCATGATGAAGAGACGTAATTTAAAGTGCCCATATTATGAAAAAAATCACTTTTTCTGGGATTTGGGGTGTTATGTTGTGTCTCTGGTGCTTCCACACACATACAAACTTTGAAAAAAATCCATCCATGCTGTTTAGAGTGAGATACGGTTTCTGAATGTGTCCTGCCTTCAGTCTCTGGGTGAGCTGTTCAAAATCGGCACGGCTTGTGACGTCACAAGCCCAAAACGAGCAGGCTAACCGCAACCATTAGCTCGTTAGCATGCTAACGCTAATGCTAATGCTAGCATGCTACCTCGTTCTCAATAGCAAAGCACTGCTACAACACACACAAGTTCACCATAATCTACTAAAGAACTACTTCCATGTGCGCCCTCATTTAGAAGTCTCCCAGCTAATCCTGCCTTGTAACTGACCAAAGTTGTAGAAACAGCCTTTCTTTTACTGTCTATGGAGCTAGCTAGCTGACATGATCTACATCTGAGCTACTGCACATGTGCAGTGCAATCAAAGATAGTACAGAAGAAGAAGAAGAAAAGAGGTCTCACTCTGTAGCTAAAACAGAGACCAGGTGAAAAGAGGATCTGCAGCAGTGAGAGAGAGCGGTGCAGTACAACACAAATATGGTGTTTTTTGAAAATTAAACCATGTAAACCTGTTCTGGTACAACCTTAAAATACAATTATGAACCTGAAAATGAGCATAATATGGCTGCTTTAAGTATCTTCGTAGTTAGTCAATTCGTCTTTCCAACTTTTTTTTTACAGCACACAGCCCTTTGTCAGTTCTTCAGAACATCAAATCCACATTTCTGGATTTATGGTGCTTTAAGGTGACATAAAAATAATTACCACAGTTTTTAGACATTGCTATAACCTTTGTGTTGTCTTCCCTTCAACCTTGAAAAAAACACTTTTTCTTCCGATGTTTTTGACGCCTTTTTTTCAGTTTGTTTTTGCTTTTTCCAACGTTTTAAATTTTTTAATTTTTCTTCTACACATTTAACGCTTATTTCTACGTCCCATATTTTCTGATATAAAACAAAAATTTAAAACGGGTCAACATGACCCGAAGTCAACACAAGGTAAATTACTCTAAACAAATAACACCAATGTGCTGACGTTTATCAGCCTACAAAGCCAAAATTCCTGAGAAATCTGCTGCAATGCTTTACCTTCTTGTATAGCCAAGCAGTGTCTACCCACAACCACTAATTTCATATGTCTGCTGTGTAAAAACAAAAACTTAGCTATATTATTTGGCATAAATAAGCATAAGTTGTTGGGAAATATAAATCATCAGCATCTAAAGTAAATATCTCAGTTGTGGCAACAAACCATGCAGGCGAGTCTTAGCTGTGATTGATAAAGTGACAAAGTGGTGTTGATTTAACATTTCAGAACTCATACAATGCACAAGTTGACTAAATGTTCAGCTAATTGTTCACTCAACTGATCAAATCAAGTGTGATGCACGGGGGAATCAAACTTGAGACAGGAAATGAAGTCTAACGACTTTGAAAAAATATGTTATCTAAACAAAAAAACAAATTCAACCGAACTGTGATGTTCCCTTGTAAGACTTTTATTTTATTTCTTTTTAGATGTCAGTAAATAAGTAAAGTTTATTTATATTGTCAGTACCTTTTAGATGTTTAAAGAGGTCAAAGCTCTGGCACAAAAAGGCAAACTCGGCAAAAGTTGGTGGTGGTGCTGGTTTAAGAATGGTTAAAGTATAACTACCGTTTTTTTCAACCTGGACCTTATTTTCCTATGTTATTGTGTCTAAGTGATTGATTGGAACAACAATCTTTGACATTGGTCCAGCATTAAGCAAGATCGCTGCAGTCGGCAGTGGCGAAACAAGCTACAATGTAAGTTAATAGGGCAATTGTCCAGCTTCTATTTACCTTCACAGAAGTGTTCGTTTTGCCGCTGACTCAGATTAATATTCTAAGTGTCTGACAACATTATGGAAAGGATTTCTAAGGAGGTCGACCTGTTAAAGAGTAAGATCCTTTTTTTTAACATAAAAACATCAGCGAAACTGCGTTCGCTTAACCTACCAAACTCCATGTAAATAAACAGTAATTTTAGCATCGTAAAATACACTTCATTCAAAGTCGACAGAAACAAAATAAAACTATGAAAAGCCGTTTTGGGTCATCTTTCCACTTTTCCAAACATCACAACTCTAATTTTGGTTGAAATAAACACATAGTTTACCAATTTACATTCACATTTATCTTGCATAATACTGGACCAATTTCAAAGATTGTTGTTCCCATCAGTCACTTAGACACAAAAACATAAGAAAATAGGGTCCAGGTTGAAAAAAAAAATGGTAGTTACCCTTTAAGTATTGTTAGATATAGAGGGAAGTAGAGAGATGAATGTCTGTGGACACCGGACTCCAGTGCTGTTGAGGGCCAGTCCTCGCCGATCACTCTCCTTTACGGCCCACTACAGAGCTGGCAGATGTGCTGTTAAGTAGCTCTCAACGATTGTTAGTGGAGCCCTAACTTCTCCCTGGTGTTGAGCTATTGATTTTGCATTAGATAAACATGAATCTTGTAAATAAGAGGAGAGCGTGTATCCATTGACCCTCCCCATTGTGCTCTGAGACAGGGAGAGAGAGAGAGAGACAAAGAGCGAGAGAGGGACGGAGAGAGAGCTTTAAACATTAGCCGACGCAATGAAAGGAGCTTCATTTGAAGCGTAATTATCTTTCCCACTGAAGTGCAGTGAGGGGACAAATGGGAGCGCCAGAGGTGACATAGATTCTCAACTGGTGGACTACAAAGGTTAAACCTCCAAGCCAAGAGACTAGTGAGAGGAAAAACAGACGGTTCTGATGACCAACAAATACAATTTTGGCTAAAATCAAAGCTGCCTGCGAGGCGATATTGATGAATGCTTTTGGCCAAGAAAAAGGTTCAAGTAACAGGAATCAGCATTGCATATGAAGATTTCCGATGCATGACAGAGCAGCTGTGTTTACGGTTTGCCATCGTCTATAAGCAGATAAATAGAGGATTGAGAATAGGCCTTTTGGACTTTGTTGTATGAATTATATGTCATTTTTTTCTTTCAGGGGCGAGAGCCTCACCAGAATGTCAATATATACAAGTTATGGTCCTGATCTGATCCAATAATCTAAATCTACTGTATGTGATATGGACATAAAACAATAGCTTGGCGCTATGACTCTTAGCTTACTACCACAGATTTTCATCTGGGCTTTAATGATACCAATAATGTTCTGAACACTGCGAGGACAGAAATTCATTTCAGAAAAAAGTAAAAAATAAATAAAAGGAAAGCCCTGGTGGTGTTTCATCCATCTGTTGAAGCAGCTTTTTTCTGTATTGAGGAATTTATGAAAAAGTCTCTAACAAGTCTGATTTATGTTTATAGGCTTCAGTAGTCAGTGGAGCTCGGGGAGCGCTAAACAGAAGTACATAAAAACAATGGAGAAGGGATTGGATCAGCTCAGCTGAAACACATTTGTCCTGGGGGAAAAAGCCTCTTTGGCAGCAAAAAGAGCAGCGCCAGGCAGAGACAGTATATCTGGGAAATGGAATCCTTTGACCGTTTATTAATCAATAAACACATTGGGTTGCATCAAAGCGTGACGCATTTTGGTCTGTTTTTTAATGTCACTGATTAATTTTACCAGGGTCCTTCGGTGCTGCAGAGGGCTGACAGCTAACAAATTGTGTGCACGCCTGCGTGTGGTTGATTCTGATGTTGTAAATACTTCACTGCTGTAAAGAACAAGCATCAGAATGGGCACCACAGTTCACATTTCTCATTATAAAATTCAGTTATAATTTGAATTCTAGCCGTGTGTACAGCACACAAAACAAGCATACTGGTTCAATGTTTTTTTTTTTTTTTACAGATACACAGTACAGAATAAATGCCCATATGTGTTTTCTCTGCGTGTTGACATCCAAAGCCCCTCTATCTCCTGAATCTCTCGGTCGAGGCATGTAAGTTGGAGGCTGGATGAGATTGAAAGTGAAAGCCTTCCAGTTTTATTTAACCCTGTCGCTCTGATTCAATATGAAGCCTGCCTGTGTGCAGATGATAACTGAGAGCAAAAGGTTGACATCAATAGGACTGACTGACTGTCCCTGCTTGTGCCTGTACCAGTCTGTCTAAGTGCATATACATGCATGTTCCGGGTGTGTGTATGACTGTGATTACACATTAACTTTTGAGTGTGCATATACATGTGTGTGTGTGTGTGTGTGTGTGTGTGTGTGTGTGTGTGTGTGTGTGTGACAGCAACACCCCAGACAGACAGACAGGGCTGCTGGCACAGAGCCGTTCTGTCAGTGAGTGATTAGTGAAACCTGCTACACTAATAATCCTCCTGTAATAGTTTTCTCAGAAGATGGCCTATTTGATTATTGGAATCCAATGGGGCCTTTAATTACACGTGCCAGGCATTTCCAGGCTAATTTGTACCTCGGTCCCGTTTAGCATTTAAAAGTGCCAAATTGTTCTCGGCACCTTGTTAGACATCTCCGATTCCAGCCGCAATATTCTCTGCATCCTCAGCCGCGTCAAAGAGGAAGTACTTTAAAGAAAGTTGAAATAAAACAACTGATTAGTTGCACACGGACATCAAGGTAACAGAATCAGGGTACATCAGCAAATATAAATGTGTCTTATTAAACTACAACCTTAACAAGTACTGATTGAATTAGAGGATTATTTCTTCTATAGCTTTAGTGTGTAGCTTTTTTATATTAATGAACGTCCGTTACAGTCAAGCCATTGCTAAATGAGTTGCTACAAAGCTAATTAAGACAATCGGCTCCACACAGCTCTCTCTCTGTATTCCTCAGTATGACTATGTTTAAAAAATGTTGTCGTCCACACGCAGAAACTCGAGTGAAGATAATGACCTCTTCTGAAGAGTCCATCATGTTTTTTTAATCCTTGGCTACAAGTTACTGCGTGGAGGGGGGGTTAGTGCGCGATCACGGAAGGCTTGTGTCATGTGGATGCACCAACAGTGTTGTTGTCATTACTTAGAATTCCTCACGGGGGAGAAAGGAACTACGCATGGTTTTATTTCAGTTAGCCTAATAGCTGGTTTGATTTGCATTGAGAGATGATTTTATGGAAAGTACCCCATGCCAGTCTCTAGGTATGGTGAAGGGTATGTGATGATGTGGGGCTATTTTAATTCCAAAAGCCAAGGGAACTTTATCAGGATGCATAGTATCCTGGATCCATGAAATAACTGGCCTTTAAAAATAAAAATCTGCCTCTAGGGGAATTTAACATAGGGGTGTACTTACTTATGCCCCCCTGTATTTTAACATTTATTTATGTACGATACATTATTCATTCACAAAGAAAATTAGTGTCCTTAAAGGTTGGGTTTTTCCTCATTTTTTAATTAAGGCATTAAGATCAATTTCCAAAAGCTGATTTTTTATTCCTCTTTTTAGTCAACTTTAGCATGGGTGTATTCACTTATGCTGAGCACTGTAGTTATTGAATTTGATGTTCTCCCTATGAGTGCCATTTATATAACTTAACAGGAAATCAAAAGCTGTTTGACAATCTGAGGACTCAAACAGTGCTACACAGGCTTATCGTCCTTATCTGCTCTTGAAGTTTTATGAAAGTCTGTGGTTGTTTCTTCATTTCCTTTTCCTTCTTTCAAAAGCCCCCAAGGCATTGTGTTTTTTCCCCTCCGTCCTGTTTCTCAGACCTTTTCTCTAATTGTTGTACCACTGCTATTACAGACATGAATTACTCTTTATTTCTCCCTTCTGGCCGTAGATGTTTGAAATGATTCCTCTGCCTGCCTACAGTGATAAGGTGAGGGAGCCTATCTGATGGTGCTTGCTGAGGAAGCATGATTACATCTAAGCGATAAAGTCACTTTAGTCTTTTCTAAAATAGCCACAAGGCAAAAAGTTCTCAGCATAGAAAAATGTAATCTACAGGACAAAACGGTCAAACAATCTATACATTGTTGAGTCTTCCATGATCTCCAGTGATATTTTTCAAGCAATATAGCTTCTGTTATTATATATTATTATATATTAATGTGGACCAGCATCTCAGAAGATCTAGATCGCTCGGGAGAAATGGGTATCGGCAGCAAGAGTGAGACAAGACACAACTCAATAGGTAGGTTTGAAGAGGTAAGGAAATAAAGCTTTAATTCTCTCTATCTCTCATTCACCCAGTTTTCTTGTGTATTTTTTCTTAGAACAGTATTCTTCTCAAAACATCACAGGTGCAACACCACATCATATGTAGAATTACCATAAACACCCTCTCACTTCCAATAATTCTTTGGTTTTGTTTCCATTAAATCTAGTTAAGAATCCACTTGTCAATTGAGTACTTAGTTTGTTTACATATCCTTATTTAGATTCAAGATGTAATGCTACACTAGCTCCACATTATTAGTCAGGCACTCATTATTTTTTTATTCATCTGTATTAGGGTTTATAGATCCTATTTTATAGTGCCTCTAACTAAACAAGCGGATTCTCTGAATATTTTGGTACTCTTTTCCTTGTATAACCCAAAATCAAATACCAATAACAAACTTGCATATATATATTAACATGAAAATGAATCACATAAAACCTTAGTGTCACCAGTCACATTAAACTGTTCTTTTACCTGTAACGATCAGAGTAATGATATAACTCAACAACACATTCTAGAGCTATGACTTCAATGACAAATCCATCACTATAGTATTAATAAGGACAATGACCAAAAAGTTCAGTTCAGTGAGTTACTGGGAAAATCCATCCACTGCGGTGTTGTATCCTTTGACCGTTAAAGTGTAGCGCAACAATGTCTGTCTCCTTCAAACTCGGTGTGGGGCAAGCAAAATGTAATTGTCCTACCACTTTTCTTCCCTCTTTCTATTTCAGTATCTCCTTGTTTGCAAGCTCATGGGGTTGGCTCGCCACTCCAGGACTAGACGCTCCTCTACAACAGAGCAAGCTGGGCTGAAGACTCCAATGTCTCGTAGAATTCCACACCACCGCTGAGGACACCCAGGAATGAAGTAAGGATGTAGAAGAGAGCAGACAAAAGGGAAGAAGGAGGCAAAGAAGACGATGACGACGACGATCTGGCCTTGTATCCACAAAGCCAGAAAAAGGTATTACTATATAGTTCAAACACACTTCTTAAAGTCACTACAGCACTGTTGATAATGCTTTTCTATCATTCGACTGTAATCTGCGAAAATAAAATGGTCACTCCTTTAACAACTTCGTCGTCATGTTTTCGTTTCTCATTGAAAATTAATAAGACACTCTGTGGCAATTACATACACAACTGTTGCATAGGTTAGGTTCAACTTCTTTATATTAAACTAGCAAGAGATAAGTCTAACCACAGTATGGTTAATAAAACATTTTAACACTAACTCACATAGAACATAACTTCTGTAAATACATTACCCTTGCTCAAAAGTTACATTACCACGCTACAGCAGGCTACAAGCCTGCAACAACCAAAATGGGATTACTATATAATAATGGACTGACACCAGCATAGTATGGACCAGCGCTAGCGTGGCCAACTGGGTTAGGAGAACATGAATAATTCTAGCAACCTAGCATTGCTAGCCTTTGCTAGCACCGTTAGCGCGGCTAGCGTGGTTGTCGGTACACGATCCGTTCTGCCTTACTATCCGTTCTGCACATGCGCAAGATAATACTGTTTTACCGAGGATACGACCTGCACGATCTGTTCCACGCTAGCCTATGGCTAGCCTCCACCGGGAAGCTAACGTTAGTTTAACTAACAGCTAATTCGGCTAACCGCTAGCTGACAGCTAGATTCAGTCTAATAAAATAACGTTAACTCAAACGTAATGGGAAAAGCAGGCTACAGCTAAATTAAGACTTCACAGTAATAACAATAAAGACAAGTATTGAGTGATTGTATTTTAAATGAGCACAAGTAAAGTAGAACTGACGTAACAGCTGTTATATATGTTAGGTGTTTGTTATATATGTCAACGTTTATTTTCAAGTTTTATTTTGAGGGTCTTTTAAAGTTATTACATGCTGTCTCAGCTAGCAGTTAGCCGAATTAGCTGTTAGCTAAACTAACGTTAGCTTGCCTGTGGAGGCTAACGGCAGACCGCTACAATCAGCTAGCGGTTAGCCGAATGAGCCGTTAGCTAAACTAACGTTAGCTTGCCTGTGGAGGCTAACGGCAGACCGCTACAATCAGCTAGCGGTTAGCCGAATTAGCTGTTAGCTAAACTAACGTTAGCTTGGCTGTCGACCGGAAGCGTGGCACAGATCGTGCAGTGTCGTAAATCCTCGTACAACCGCGCATGCGCGAACATTTTGCGCATGTGCAAAACGGATCGTGTAGGCAGAACGGATCGTGTACCGACAGTGTTTAGCGCGGCTAGCGCGATTAGAGCTAACGGTCGCTAACGGTCGCTAACGCTAATATTTATTACCGATTTTACATTAATTCAACAAGCTTCATAATCAACTCACCAAGAATTTTCCTTTGGAAACTAGCAGCAGGATTGTAACCACTACAGGTATTTGTTTAATCTGATTTGATCATCTATTCTCTGCTCCGTGTCTCAAGCGCTACTTCGGCTGGAACAAAAAAAACATTTCCTCTTCCTGCTCACTCGGACTCATCCACTGAATGGGGGGGGAAGTTAACTAGGAGGAATTGTTTGAACCCTTTGTTAAATATTAATTATGTCAGTATGGTTGACAAGGAATTATTAATCTAATCACTTATATATTTTAAAATAAGATACTCCCACCGCATTAACTTTTCCATAATTTAGTTCTAGTTTAGATCTATTTTACAAGGTTCTGTAACCGGGGTTACATTAACATTTACCATTGTGAGATTCAAATCAACGCAGCGCCACAGTTTCAGATATATCCTTGTCAATAACATCACATAGGTACTGAGGAAAATGAAGTATTCCAGTTCTTATTATTCTAATGCTGCCCTTACACCAAACAACTTTTCAAGCAATTCCACTGTTGTGGACTAATTTCCAATATCAGAACGAAATCATTTTCCCCTTTATTTAAAGGTGACAGTGGATAGACAGGAAAGGTGGGACAGAGATCGGGGATGACAGGGAGCAAATTCGAATCGGATTCGAGCCCAGGTAGCTGAAAAGGAAAAAAAAAAGCCTACGTGGGGCACACACTCTTACTGGGTGAGCTAGAGGTCGCCCCGAAATCAAGAGAGTCTTGCTAGACTTTGGGCGTGCTCCCGTCGTCTCAATCGTTTGGTGTAAGGTGGTCATAAAATTCTCTTCAAGTCAATTGATATTATCGTTAGTTTTAAGTCTTGGTAGTACTAGTGAAGTCAAATGTGAACATTGTCAACAACCAATAGGTGCACATCCTCCAGCACCAAACAGGAAGCAACAAACTGGGTAGAGCCAGTGTTGTCTATTGTTGCTATTGCTTGGCGCTAAGCTAAACGCTAAAGAGGGAAAGTTGCCAGAACAGAAAATCAACAGAAAATCTGCCAACTTTCCCTCAAGTTACCAGCTAATGCTACCAGCTTGGTTAGATTTTTCTAAACTAATGTAGTGTCTTGCAATTTGTGACTCTGCAAGATTCCCAGTCTTTACATATTATGACTTTAACGTTAGATGTGAGATGATTGTCTTTAGATGTGAGATGGTGTCAGAATTTACTTTTTTCGAAGTTTGTTTAAAGTCTTCTAGTGTATGGTAGGCATAAGTCCCAACATACCCAAACTATGTTGTATCTGTTACAATTGAAGGTGGCGTACCAGATGTTTAATTGACTAGCTAAACAAGTAACTTGCCACGCCACAAAACTACACCCCCCCCCCCCCCCCCCAAAAACCCCAAATAGACCTTTTTCACAGCAGTCATTTTGACTTGTCCTAATACAAAAAACTGTTTTAATTAATAACATGAATGGCTCCGGTATCCCAGTAAGCCATGATAGTTAGTTAACGTAGACATGTACGGGGGGGGGGGGCTTGTATCATGTGGACACGCCGACAGTTTTGTTGTCATTACTTAGAATTCCTCATGGGGGCAGCAGAAACTACGAACTATAGCTTTAACTGTATTCGTTTAGTATATGCATTAAGAGTATAGGGATACATAATAATGTTAGCCACCTCTATCCTACGTATTCGTAAATTTGGGAACATTAATTAACCTAAAAATATAAGGTTATTGTTTATCGGCAGTCCCCAGAGACCTCAGTGCTGCTGACACCGCTGGGCACAGAGCTTTGAGAGAGTCGGGGATGAGAGCAGGCTGGCGGGTATCAGATCTGTGCAGAGCACCGGAACAAAAACACAGATACATCATCAACAGAATAATAACACACAAACACAAGATTTACTCTCAGTGCTGTCTGTGACATGAGAATTAATTTCAAAATACTAATGTTTCAAAACGCAAAGACCACAATGTCATCTGCTCTGACATGTCAAATCGCTCTAAAAGTGATGCCAACGATATTGTTCACTGCCATCCACTTAAAGTAAATTTATTTTTAAACTATTTTTAAGATTAAGATTAAGACATACTTTATCATTCTTGGTGTGGATGTGACTCTTTAATGTTGTTTTTCTTAGTGTAATGCGCCAGGTGCATCTCGTTGACTAATTACTTCAATGCCTACTGATTGCAGCCACCTGTCTGACATTAAACACACAGAAAAAGGGTTAGGAGCTTTACAGCCTGCTTTAGCTCATTGTTGTGGCTCTCTGAACTGCAGATTTCACGGTTTGGCTCATTCTCACAGCTCTCAATAGCCCCTTTACCAAAGTTAGCTTCTAGCTGGTTAGACTTAAGTATGGATCAACGGAAGTACATTTCCAGGATAAAGCCTGACGTGAGCCACGCGCCGGATGTCAGGCTTTGCCTCTCACCTTCCGTTCTCTGTGTTGCTGTTCTTAAAATCCAACAACAAACTTCAAGCTAGCAAGCTACACGCTGAAAATGGCGAGTTTTGAAGAAAGTTTTGATCGTGCAATACGGCAGGCCTGCTTGGTTCTTTCGGTGAATGATTGTAAAGACTTACAAAGAATGTGTATCTAATTCAGACGTTTGGGGGGAGATTTGTGGGGATTGCTGTGGACGAAGTACACGGCAATACACTGTTAAAAGCGAATTACGTTTAACCATGTATTCAGCTAATTTAAATAGATCACGTTACTGTATTGTGTGAACTGTTATCTTCATGTAATATTGTATATGGCTTTTTTTTTTTTTTTGGGGTGTGCAAATGTCAACCTAAACAAGTTCCTGCCCGAGACTATTTTGCAGAGCCACTGTGGCAATGCGAGATTAGTTAGACATTAGCAGCTAAAGGGCCAGATATTTTTTCTCTGGAGTTGGTTGAGATCAGAAGGAGAGTGAATATTGGACTTTCATTGCTTAAGTGGCCAGAAAAACAACTCCAAATGAATGCTTACTGTATGCTGCTGCTGATGTGTACACAGGCCAGTGTATGCTAAAGTTAACCCATGTCAATTTTTTGCTATATTATATCAAATGTGTGTGGAAAAAAAGATTAAGGCATCTTTACAAAAATGCACAATGAATGGTGCTTTTAAGTAGTCGGTCACGATGATACAGCAAGCATGCATTATGCTAGCAACAGGCTCCTCTGTTTAACATCTTACTTCACACTTGTGTTCTACCAGTTCCAGCTTGTATTTCCGCAAGTGTAGTAGTGCAAGGTGTATCGTGTGGCCGTGGGGGCAGAGCAGCCAGACTTTGACTTCTGGTTCAAGGTTAATGCCTGTTGGCTCACCTCTGGACACACACGGCTGTGATTGATGCATGCTCAGTCGCTATGCCCCAGGGATTAACACTACCCAAATAACAGCAGCGTTTACATTCAGTGACCTCTTGCATCACCTTCCCACTCCAGCATGGATTACTGTCACAAACGTAATTCGTGGCCCTTGTCTACCATTGTTTTCCGACCAGAATACAAATTTCTTGAGAAGATGAGGATTGAGAAAGAGCTTTGTCTGAAATTTGTTTTTTGGAAAAAGGGACTTTTTATTAAGTGAAAAACGTACCTAATATAAGTGCCTCCTAAAAACAATTTAATGTTTTTTGGGGGCATTTTAGGCCTTTATTTGATAGGACAGTTGAAGACATGAAAGAGAGATAGGGATTGACATGCAGCAAAGGGCTGCAGGTTGTAATTGAACAGGCAGCCGCTGCGGCAAGGACTGAACCTCTGTGCATGGGGCCCACGCTGAACCAGGTGAGCTACTTAGGCAGCCCTATGCAATCATTTTCACCTAAGTAAGTAATGAGAACCAAAATGTTGGCGCATCCACATGATACAAGCCTTTCATGATCGTGCACCACCCCCCACCCCTCCTCCACACAGTTGCTAGTAGCCAAAAAGGACACAGAGGATTAAAAAAAACATGATGCACTCTTCAGAAGAGGTAATTATCTTTGCTCAATTTTCTGCGTGCGAAAGTCACTGGACGACACAACCTTCTGAACGTAGCCATACTGACAAATACAGATAGTTTTGTGGAGCTGATAGTCTTAATTAGCTTTGTATCAACTCATTTGGCAATTGCTTATAAAACTATAATCAAAAAGTTACGCACTAAAGCTTTAAAGTAGGCCGAATATAAATTATGACAGATAGCCTATGTTTCCCATACTTATTCTTGAAAAAATAACATGTTCCAGAAAGACTGATTCTGCATTTCTTCCACTTTATAATGCATGTGAAAAGTAAACTGGGCCCTTGGGCAATGGACGCACTGCATGTGTATTGCACCACATGAGAGTCGATCACAGGCCATCTGGTCAGGCCCAGCAACAGCTCAGCCCGAGGCAAACTGTACAAGCAAGTCATTTATAAGTGTCGCAGGTGGTCCCCCGCGTCCTCAAACACTGTAATGAGTAATGAGGGTTAGTCCATCGAGGATCTGTCTTCCAGCAGGCGCTGCAAATGCAAGGACACCACATCCACCAGAAGGTAGTGGTTTGATAATGCAATATGTGAATATGACCAGCAGGCAATGCATTAATAAACACCGTGACCTTCATTTATCTGATTCATAATGCATGTCCCTACTGACGTTTTTTATGATGTTGACAATGAAAATCTGATAAGTAATCATCTGTAGCATTTTATACATAAATCAATGTTTGTATTGCCAACTTAGCAACTTTGTTTTTACATAATGAGCTTTCAGATGACCCAGGTGGTGTTCTCAAAAACAACTTGTGACAAATTAAATGCATTTGGACACTGTACATTATGTTTGGTGCTTCTGCTTGTCCAACGCAAAAATGTTTTACACCAGTTTCATACCAAACATAGTTTTGCATAAAGTCCAGCATACACTACAATGTAATTAATGTAATTTTTTCATCCTGACTGTCTATACTGTAATTTTATTAGTCTTGTCTATTCTTAAGTCTCGCTTTGCCAGACCATCCACACGCTGCGGAGCGGAGGAGGGTCTGGCTAGTCCACACAGCATTCCGGGATGGGATAAAACATGCTCTGGTTTATTGGCATTTCTTTAAACCAATCACAATCGGCATGGGCGGCGCTAAGCTCCGCACAGAGCCACTGTAAAATAGTCATACGAGAGAGAAAACTCAGATTGGACAGATAGTCTAGCTAGCTGTCTGGATTTACCCTGCAGAGATCTGAGGAGCAGTTAACCATAGTCCTCAGAAATCAACCGGAGTTTAAAATTCCAACACAAAGAAAGCGGAAGGAAACGGACATCGGCAAAAATACATGCATCCGGCGGCACCGGAGCAATCCCAGAAGTGGAACGTCAAGCATATAGACTAGTCTATTCTGTACACACATCTGTTGCATTTATGTCCGTCCAGGGAGAGGAATCCCTTCTCTGTTGCTCTTCTTAAGGTTTCTTTAATTTTTACCCTGTTTTCAAGTTTTTGGGGTAGTTTTTCCTCATCTGAATCAAGTGATTGTAAAGCCCCTTGAGGCAAATTTGTGATTTGTGATGTTGCGATGCACCTGCCTGCTGACATTCAGAATGAAGAGCATTGTGTAAGGTATTACCAATACAAAAAAGCAACTAACTACAATGCTAGAGACTACATTGGAATGTTAATCACAATACTAATTTCCTCTCTCTTAAGTTCCAGTAGGAAGTGTAGAGTTAATGTAGGTTCAGACTATATCAGCTTGATTATAGCACGACCTAGCAGACGCAGGGTAGGCTCAGATTGGGAATGACAACGGGCGTCAGAAACGACAATTAAGCGTTTTATCCCGTGTAATAGACTGCAACTGGCGCAGCATCTAGTGTAGTATGACGTCCCGACAGAAAGACTACCAATTTTGTTTTTGCCTTCCACAACGTGTTCCCTCACGTCTGTGACTTTGACCAATAGGAGCACAGAGCGATCTGCCACGGTCAACTGTAAACATGGCAAGGCGAAAGAGAAATAAGAGTTATCTCAAGACACTTTACAGATAGAGTAGGTCTAGACCACACTGTATAATTTACAAAGACCCAACAATTCCAGTAATTCCCCCAAGAGCAAGCATTTAGTGCAAAAGTGGCGAGGAAAAACTTCCTTTTAGGGAGAAACCTCGGACAGACCCAGGCTCTTAGTAGGCGGTGTCTGACGGTGCCGGTTGGGGGTGTGTCAGTTCCTAGCATCTCCTTCCTGATGACATCAAGCCAGCTTTGATTGGTCGGGAACCAGTCATGTCTCTCGGCCGAGTCACGACAAGAATTTATGACTATGATTGTCTAATCTGATACAGTGACCATCATAATAGATAAAATACCATGTACTGTAAACCCGGCATTACACAACTCCAGGAATTCCACATTTCCGAGCATGAAAATGAACTACATTGTTTTCTACAGTAAAACCCATGCTACTGCCTTCTGTCAGTGCTATTAGACTTAGCCTTGGGGAGGTCACAAAACTAATCGTGTGCACATCACTATGGCTTGCCCAACTGTTCATGAGTGCAGCCTCACAGTGAAAATAATACACTTGCACATTTAGTGTGATCGTAGCATTTGTGTGAAGAGTGAAAAGTGAAGAAAAGTGAAAAACAGCATTAGGGTATAAATGTATACATAGTCATACACAAATACCATGTCGACTTACTGCTATAGTGGCAGTTAACAGAGATGGAAACACTTTTGGAATAAATAGCTAAAGAAATGCTGCTAGTGTGAGAAGTAAAAACACCATGGATGAACAGAGAAAGAAAAACATTATAGAAACTCTGGTGTGATCAACAGAAAAGAGGTCCAAGGAAAGGAGGTCCGAGCACCACTCACACTGTTTGACTGACAGCTGATCTTTGGCAAGTTCAGTGCAGACACACCACAGTGTCTTTGGCTGCTTAACTCCAGAGATGGAGCCAGAAGAAGAGAGAAACCTACACATAGAAAAAAAACTACTGCTACATAGCCACTCAAAAAAAATCCATTGATAAAAGAGAACCCTCAGCGCCACTGCTGCCACACAGTGCAGAAAGTTCTGCAGCATAGATCAGAGTAACGCATATATAACAGGATCACGGTGTCCTTCCCTCCTCTGCCACAGTCTCCCACTCTTCTATATCTGAGGACCTAAAGACTTCTGTCCCTGGCTAATAATTGCTGACACACCAAAGCCAACATAGCCCAGCGAGCCTTTAATAGTTGTCATTTTTCTTCCTTACAGGATGGCCTCTAAGGTGCCATCATGAATGATCAGCACACAGCACTGCAGCTCCCTGTGCAAGCTGCAACACACACACACACACACACACACACACACACACACACACACTATAGCCATCCCAGACATCTCAGCTCTACAGTATGGTCATTACTCCTTCTGTTTCCTCCTCACCTCTCATCTCTACCCCATACAGACAATTTATATAAAAGATTTTCTTGCCCACACCTTTCATCACAGGGCCTATTTTCATCACAGGGCCTATTTCACAACATTAATACTCTCTCTTACCAAAACCATCATAACATTATTTTATAAACTATTTGCGGATTACAATTTATCAGGCCCTGACGGAGGATTTTGCACAAACATAAAGACAGGATGGTGGCTGGTATACTACACTTGACCTAAGCTACTTAAGCTCCTCAGCACTTGTTACTAACTGACCATTATTTAGTCCAAGAGCCTGACATTGTGACAAGTAATGAATAGAATGAATAACTGGAAATCCAAGAGCCCACAAGGCTGAAATAATCCACCTGAGTGGAAATGTCCATGAGGAATTGGGCGCTCTTATGTTCGGCCTTGCAAGTCATTAGTGCAGCAGTATGCATGGGCGGAGAAGAAGCAGAGCATGGAGTCTCAGCAGAAGCAGACATTTCCCACATCACAACTTGGTGCCCAGTGTGGAGGCGACCTGCAACACTCACCATCTGATGTTAGTCCTATTATTACTCTAAATCAACACCCTTTCATCGTAGTAAGTTATTATGATCATCTACATCCATATTGTGAGATGTATGCTGTATACAAACAGGACATTATAATACAACCACAGTTATTTTGATAGAAACTTCCTATCTTGAGTCTGAAGCCTGAAGTCCTTTTCTTAGATTTGTCCCCTAGATTTAAATTGTTTTAAATTTGAGCAGTCCCAGAACTCAATTCCTCCGATATCTGAATAGATACAGTTATATAGGTAATATAGTTTATCTAGAGGCTTTTCTACTACAGCCCATACACCTTATTTTTCAATGTTTTTCCATCAGTGACTACGTTTACATGCACATAATATTCAGTTTTTTGCCCTTATTCCAAAAACAGATATTCCGACTAAGCTGTTTACATAGCTAATGAAAGGGAATATTCGAGTAACATTCCTGTTCACATGTGGCCTTGCAAAATACGATTTTTTCAAAGTTTACCAGCGGTGGCTAACCATAACACAGCGTCCCTCTTTCATTCCTTCATAGCGACGTTGAACTGTTGGCTGGTTGGTTTGAGTACAGCAACCATAGCAACGCATAGAGCTGACTGTAAACCGTAAACAGGCAAGAGGCCGTAAACTGGGCGTAAACTCCGGTCAAAACCTAGATTGAGACCCATGTTCCGAATGCTCTGTATACATGTCCAAAGAATGCCTCTAAAACCCAAATTATACCAGAATATCCCACGTCTTAATTGGAAAATGCTATATTCGGAAAACGGCCTTATATCCAACCGGAATATGCTATTTACATGACCTGTATCAAATTCGGAATATTGTCATATTCGGAATAATAGTGGAATATTAGTGTGCATGTAAACGTAGTCAGTGATTCAAAGTGGGAAATACAGTACAGTAGCTGGAGTCCAGTACCTTTGTGTGAATGTGGTTATGTTGCACTTGCTGGGTGCCCCCAAAGACCAAAATCCAAATTGTGCAATTTTGTTGCCATTTACCATCAACTTAATTTGAATACCCTAGAATCAGAATCGGATTTATTGCCAAGTAACACTTACAAGGAATTTGCCTTGGTGGTTGTTGCATACATAAACATGAACATATTGAAAAGAAAGTTAACAATAAATTTGAAAGACACAATAACTTAAACAAATATGTACAACATAACTTTAACAATTACATTGTACATGTTTGCTTGATATTGAGACTTAAAGAGGGGTATGTCCAGGAACAGACTGACAGCTGTCTCAAGCTGTCAAACTGAGCCACAGCCATTGCTGTTTGCTTCCAGCATCTCATCCCCACCCAACCTCTGCCACCTAAATTTGGGATTTCAAATCTAATCTCAGGTCTACTAAACATCCCTTTAAAATAAAGATCTTCAACAGGGGGTCCATGACCCCTACGGGGTACTCAGAGTTAGTGCAGTGGGCCTGCCAAATTATGTTAAAAAAAAAATGTTTTTTTGAAAGTTTCTTTGTTTAAAATTTGAAATATGTCTGAAAATATACATTATTTTGAATCCAACATATTAATAGCAAAAATAAATTGGCCTATTTGTGAAAAAAATATTTAAAGATGAGCTTACCATAGGTAAGGTGGCCACTATGATAGCAGTTGAGCTCAATGATTCACTGTGCCTTCCAAATGTATGTTTAACGTTAAAACATGATGTTAAATAATAACCATTTATTTTCATCCATTCGGCCCAGTTTAATATGCAACTCAATTGTATACAAAATATGTAGTAGGGGGTCCCTACTCGGACTCTCTTTCAGCTAAGGGGTCCCTGGCCTAATAAATGTTGAAGACCCCTGCTTTAAAAGATGATGGATTATAGCCTGGTTGACACCAGACCCTTCTCAGTTGTAACTGAGAGTGGGTCTGGGCAAGCTTAATTCACAATCCATTTCCAAAGGGGCGTCACCAACGGACACCGCTCAAATGCCTCTGGGCACAATTGGATAGTCCTTCAACCAATCGGACCAAAGATCCGGGTGACGTAGCGGCGACAGCGGCATCAACGGGTTGCTGCGCTTCGGTGGCCGTCATGTTGAATGTAAACAAAAAGCTGCTTGCCGTTGCTGCGCTATCGTCATCGTGTAAAGCCCACCTCAACGGTTGTGATTGGTGCCTCGATTTGGAAAAATTGGAAATGGGCTTGAATGGGCTCTTGGCCAGACTGACTTGAGCAAAGAGCAAATCTCAAATTTGCCAGAAGTTCATCAGGGTTTTCCCAGGCTAGATGGATTATACAACAGACACACAAAAGCCTCTCTCATTTGTTTTAATTGGTATCATAAATTGTAACACTGTTTTTCTTCTTGAAGATATATCTGTGTGAACCAACCGTCTCCTAGGCCCTCTTTCTTATCTATATACTCTCACGTCATCTAATTGAATGAGCAATTGTTAGAAAATGAACCTTTTCGAACATTGTGAACTGAACCCTGCTTCGTGTCACTTTGTCCTCCAAGCTCCTCACTGCTTTTAGAATCAACTCACATAGATCAAGCCAGTAGATTGTAGGATACAAACCACAGTCGTGATCGGATTGTTTTACAACACGTGTTTCTACAGACTACTGTATGACCTCACCCTCATTTGCCCCAAATCCCTCCCCCTTAAAGCCAGAAAAGAAGTAGATGTAAAGAAGAAGTAAATGTAAACGTGACTAATAAAACATTGAACAAAAACAAAAACTTTGTCTACTTTCTATTTAGCTTCATTGCGCTTTGTGTATTTGCGTCCCTTGTCACGGGACTCAGAGGCCCCAAAAGTACGACTCGAATCAGATGTAAAAGGTAATGGAGTTTATTGTACAAAGGTACAATGCAAGTGAAGGTACAAAAACGGCATGCAAAAACGTGGTCAAAGACGGGCAAGAGGTCATACAAAAACACAGGGAAGAGACACTAGGAATAACTCTGGAGAGTGAGACACGAGGTACTACAACAATCTGGCAAATGACAAAGGGACACGAGGTAAGTATATATACACTGAGGTGGGTGGAGACAATTACACACAGGTGGCACACATTAGGGAAGGGAGGGTAATCCCACAGACGGGAAGGCAGACAAAGACGGGAAGAAAAGTGACCTATCATAGAAACAGACTGAGTATTTCAAAATAAAACAGGAAGTCAACACAAACTAAACAAACGAGCTAAGAGCGGGAGCTGGACCTGACATCCCTCCACTGTGGTATCATGCCTCTGATCTGCTTCAATGAAAAAAGTTTTGTGTAGCATCTTTAAACTCAAACAATTCTGCTCTAATCCCCCTGACTCACTCTCACTATCAATCATCTCCGACTGTCAGCTGGGGGAAAAAAAACTCTCATTGTTTGTGATGACAATTTGCATCTTGTTTGTCATGATTGCTTTACATCAATATTCTACCCTCCAACCCTCCCAGAGCTCCGTAGCTGACATACATCCCCTATCAGCCCCGGTTCTGATCTCCTTTCGGGGGCTTCCTGATCTAGCAGTGCCGGCCCTGCCGGCTCTGTCTGCTCGTGTGCTGGGGCTCCAGCTGTCAAACATGGCAAGGCTGGGAGGCCACTCTTTTTTTAACACTGCATCTTAGGCTTGTTTTTCTGTCTGTTTTTTGCTGGTGGGCTTCATGTCTGGCTGGACACAACAGGACTCAACACAAATGTTGCTTTTTGGGGACATGCAGGACATAATATGGAGGATATCACTGAGATTACTTTGGTTTTATGACATATTGTGTTTGTCTCCAGACCAACACATAACCTGCTGGTGTCAGTGCCTAAAAATATCACAATGGCAGCTCATTTAAGCCTCTATTTCATCTGTCTGTGAATAAGCACACAAGAAGTCGGGTACATGCTCTGTCAGCCGTGGTTGAGCTAATGGGACAGGCAGTGATGCACCTATGATAATTGCTAGGATGAAGTTTGACGTCACTCTACATTCTCACAAACCCATCTCAGAGAATACTGGGGCGTTTCATGCCGGAGCACACACTCCTCCATGATTGATCACTCTGCTTATAATTTCCTAATTTCCAATCCACTGGGGGACTTAACTGGAAGTAGCCATTTTTCCTGAGCACCGACCAGCTTCCTTTTATTTTCGCACAGGGCTAAATGGGAAGAATCTTCCAGCCCATTAAGCAGACTTTCTGTGTCATAAAAGTTTGGTGGCAGAGTCTCTCGCCCTCTTTCCCTCTCCCTCTCTCTCTCTCTGTCCCTCTCTCTCAGCGGCAGCATGGAACAGTCTGCAGGCTGCAGGTTAATAGAAATCAGCCTGCTCATCAGCAATAGTGGATTGAACTTAACCACCCACCTCCGCCCTGTCAATTCAGATTTGGAAAAAACCCACTAACGCTGGCCGTCGTCTCATTTCCCTCTGTCAGGTAATCAGTATTTCACTATAATCCTTTAAGGAGTAAAATTACAATGACCTATCCGTATATCCTGGGCCAGGACAGGGAGTTTGCTTTTGGGAATGCAAGCCAAGGGGTGTAAAGCCTTATTAACATAGAAAAAATGTGCTATAATGCTGATATACAGTTATTAGCCAATCACAATTGTACTGTAAAAACCTAATGTGGTGTCTAATTAAACAAATGCAGCAGTTTTCTGAGACTTAAAGAATATATACATAAAGCTACATGGCAAAGCACAGTCATGGCTTTGGATGGTAAATGCAGCTTTTATATTTAATTCCCTGGTAAAGTCACTGATGTTCATGTTTTTAAGGCTGATTTGTTTCCCCGTAAGTGACAAATTTACTGTCAGTCCTGCAATGACACTCACAATTAATGTAGCGTGTGTATGCATATTAGAGTCTAATATCTGCAAGTGTGATTTTTGCTGCAGAACAGTATGTCATTAATCTGAGGGTCTACATTTTTAGAGTTTTTTTGGCATCCGGGACACTTAATGCTAAATGCGTCTTTTTCTCATGGCAACGGTTGTTATATGAATTTGGTTTAGCACGAATGATGGAAAAAATATTGTAAATCTTCCTACGCATTATGATGCAACTGTTGCAGCAGCCCCTCAAAAATGTAAATGGACAACAGTGTTAACAAAGTGTTGTTGAAATATCATTCTTAATGAATAATGAATGCTTAAACCGGGAGTGTGCAGGCAATTAAGCTTAGCTTAGCATAAAGACTGGACACAGGGGGAAACAGCTACCCTGGCTGCCTACCAGCAACTCCAAATTTTACAAATTAACACTCATTAAAATTTCAGCTTCAGCACGGATTAAACATGTAACATGTTAATTAGTGAGCTATAGAGCTTTAGGACAGAGCCAGGCTAGCTGTTAACCACTTCTTTTAGTCTTTATGCAAAACTAGTTAGTTAGTTAGTTAGTTAGTTAGTTAGTTAGCAGTAGCCAAACTAACTCCCTGCTGGCTCAGGCTTCAGACTTTACATGCAGACCTCTGAGAGTGGTATTGATCTCTTTTATCTAACCCTCGGCAACAAAGTGAATAAGCATATGTCCCAGAATGTGAAACTATTGCTTCATGCTGTATTCAATGGGATATAATTCAGGCTGTTTTCACTGTGCACAGACTTTAGTATCAAGTCAAAACTCCTGCTCATAACTGGTTTCTTTTGGATCACTGCTAACACATTCTTTGTAACCAATATGAACAGACACCATTGTCAAAATGTATACACAGCCGTTTACAAAAGGTGTCACATTCCTTTTTGTATCTAAGCTTCTCCAGCTTCTTTGAGCACTTTTCTATCATGCTTCGTGCTCTCAACCTTTGACTGAATTTAGGCGCCTTTCCCAAGTAGTCTTCTGTTTGTCTTTCTTTCTTTGGGATCAAACACTAATCGGAGGTTGTTCATTTGCATGTCCCAGAATCTGATTTTGTGCCACATATTCCTATAATTCAGTAGTCTCTGTGTGCAGCTTTTTGTCGTTTGCAGTGATAAGGAAAACATCAGATCTGCGTCATACGTGAGGGAAAAAAAACTGGGACACAGTCTTTGCTGTGGTATCACTTTATCTGAGACCTTAGCAGCATCCCCGCTCTCTGACTGGGCAATCAATCACTGAGAAAAAACATCCAGATTATCACTCTGTAATTTGGTTTAATATGTTGCTTGATGGAGTGACTGGAGCAATGCTGGGTTAATTCAGGTTGTAGTGAACGACAGTGAGTCAAAACAAAGACGGGGTGTGATAGGCAGCACATTTACTGTCTTTAATGCCATTAACTGATTAATTGAAATAAATGGAGAGATGCTTTTAGGATGGGGAAGGGGGCAGAAGGACCACCGTATGTTTGCATATCATAATCAGGTGTTGATTACAGACCTAGCTGCTGATTGAGAGACTTCAATCAGCAAGCAAAATACATCTCCATAAGCAGTCAGGTGAGGCAACTTTCAATCATCATTTAATTAGTGATTAGTAGTGATGAGGAAGAGATGCGAGGTACCCCACTTTGGAGATACTGGGTGAAAAACTAAAAAAAGAGTGACTGTCTGCAAAGCAACATGAATAGTGAAGAGGTTAAAAATATCTACAGAGAGTTTGGAATCTGTTATTCAGAGAAGCCAAAGACAAGAGTTGAGCGGAAGAACATGAACTTTTTATTTCTATACGACGACAACAATAAAAACTAAATTTCTCAAGAGCAATTTTTGAAGGGGACAAAAAATACAGCCAAAATTGTACAGTTACATAGAATATGTGTATAGTTGTGGAACTCCAGTAGTGAAGTGATTCTTTTCTCTAATATAGATGTGTTGAACTGAGAACTTATGAGAAATATATATATATATAACATGTGTCATGTTAGCTAGCCTGAGTCGACAGATGCCCATTACATTAAAGCTTTAGTGCCCAACTTTTTTATAATAATGAACGTCCATTACATTCAAGCTATTGCCAAATGAGTTGATACAACGCTAATTAAGTCTAGCGGCTCCACAAAACTCTCTGTTTCTCAGTATGGTTATGTTTAGAAATTGTGTCGTCTGGCGACTTTCGCGCAGAAACTTGAGTGAAGATAATTACCTCTTCTGAAGAGTCCATCATGTTTTAATCCTCCGTGTCCTCCTTGGCTACGTAGCAACTGCGTGGAGGAGGGGTGGGGTTGAAGCGCGATCACGGAAGGCTTGTATCATGTGGATGCACCGACAGAATTGTTGTCATTACTTAGAATTCCTCATGGGGGAGACAGAAACTACGCACTATAGCTTTAAAGCCATGAGTTTTTTATTAGTTCCTATTAGTTCCTTAAGGAAATAGTACACTACTATATAGTATGTTCGCCATTTTGTAGTGGCGTTCGAATTCTCCGCGGTTAATTTCATTAACTATATAGTCCACTATAAAATACCCACAATGCACTGCTAATTTGAGTGTACATACGATCAAAGATCCTCTATACTAACGATGCGCATTTCAAGCCTCGCCAATGGCATGAAACGGTACACACTTCCTGTCTCCTAAAGGAGTGTGGCCTCATTTGAAAGTGTGGTAAACGTCATGTGGATAGATGAAAAGTTATATTTGTATAATTTATTAATATTTTCTTTTGCTAACGTTAGATATTTACACAGCTAAAAGACATATTTAGCATCACAGAGATTAGTTTTGTTAGGGCGTTCACGAAGTTGATGTTAGCTTATCAGTGTTGCCAGATCTCGCAAGAGTTTGGTCCTGAGACAGAAACAGGTCTCAAACTAAGTTAATTTTCTCCCAATGTGTCTGTCTGAAAAATGCCGTTATAGTGTTAGAATGTTCTGGAGCTGTGTGGCTTGTGAGAAATGGCTCCAATATTTACTTTGGTGACTACGTTCAAGTTCACTTCTCCCGTTGGAATCAATACAAACGGGCCTGCCGCTAGTCTCTTAAAGAGGCGTGGCAGTGGCGGAGCCCACGTGACACAGATAGAGGAAACTACTCTGAGTAGGGGTGTCTTGGTTCTAAATCGTCTCTGATACGATGTACCGTACATTATACTCCCGTATACCACAATGCAACGCGGCCATGTTTTCCAGCGGAGAAGAAGAAGCAGAAGCACCTGCAAAAACTGAAAAGGAAAAATGGACCAGGCTTTCGTTTCTAAACATTGGTTAATGTAACATGCAACATATATACAACCTTTTTACTATTCTTCTGAGTGCTCGGTTTGTTTCAGGGACATATTAGAAGTAATTTTGTTTCGGTTTGTTTACAAGATGCTGGGCGCACCCGCCTCCATCACACAAATAACCGGCGCATCTTCTGACGCAACAATGTTTTTAGTGAGTGTCCGAAATCTCATTTGGTCGTTCCCTATATAGTTCACTATATAAACTGTGAGTGAACAGTTTCAAACACAGCTCTTGTGTGTGTTTTGTAACTGATAAGAGTGCCAGTAAGTCTGACACTCAAGTGTTTTCCCGTACTTTCCAAATACCTCATTTCATATAAAAGTGTAATGATACATGCAGGATATCAGATTGGTACACAACAGAACTAAAACCTCAAACTAGTTCAGAACACAGCAGCTAGGTGTGTCAATGGTTTTAACAGACGACATCACATGATCCAAATCCTGGCTTCGCTCCATTGGCTCCCTGTGTGATTTAGAATTGATTTTAAGATTTTACTGATCACTTTTAAAGCTAGTCTGGGTCTGGCTCCAAGCTATATAGCTGAGGTGTTGACCCCATATGAGCCAGTTGGCAGCCTTAGATCCTCGGGCGGGGCCTTTTGGCCAAAGTCCAGGCTTAAATCTAAAGGTGTCTGAGCTTTTGCCATCAGAGCCCCTCGACTTTGGAACAACCTGCCTGAGGAGATAAGGCTCACAGAATCAGTGAACTCTTTCAAATCACTTTTTAAAACCTATTTTGATAGACTTGCTTTCATGTGATGTCGTCTCTTTTTATTGCTCTTTATTTTTTATTTTACTTCCTCATTTTATTGTTTTTACCCTTTTTATTTGCATATTTTTATCCGTCTCCTTTTTCAAATTTTGTCTTCTCTCTACTATGTTTTGTGTCTTTTGTCTTCACGTTTTAATTACCAAAAAGTTGTCTTTCTATTGTTTGGCCCCACTGATTAGCTCTCTGTTGTTATATTGACCTCTGGATATCCTGCTTTTGCCTTTCATTGTCTGTCAAAGCACTTTGAAACTCTGTTTTTAAAGATGTTATAAAAGTTATTATTATTATTATTATAAAATTTCCAAGATCTGTTTTTCTAAATAATTGTGTTGCAATAATGAGCGGGTTACATGTCTTTTGAGGGGGGGCTAACATCAGAAAGTGTGGGAGATAATTAAGATAAGGTACGTTTTAACAATCTTCACAGGAGGGAAGCGGGGCGATCCCATCCGTGAAAACAACGCATATATGGACATGTACCATTGTAGTCTGTGACTAAAAACTTATCTACGGGGAGCTAACTTATGTCCGGGGAGCTTATTCCCCGGAGTCCTTATGTTTTCTCGCCTTGCAGTTTTCCTTGGATTGGGTTGGCACCTAAATCATGACAGGGTCCTCTGGTGTGCCCTACTACGCCCTGCTATGCCCTACTATGCCCTGCAACGTCCTGCTATGCCCCGCTACGCCCTGAACTGCTACAACTATTATTTCTAGTCATAGTTCCACTATCTTTATTGCTACTATAACTGCCACTGTAGATCATTCCAATCCATTCTTTAGATGTGAGATGGTGTCAGACTTTTCAGAGTCTGATTTAAACTGGTACATATAATTTCCCAAACTCTAGAAACTGTAAACAGTGTTTTTAGTTGGGTTTTAAAAAAAATAAAAAAATAAAAATAAATGTATAAAGAACCTAATAAAAACATCAGGATAGTTATATTACAAGTAAAAAAATATGATATAAACAATGGCACATTATGCAGTGCTTTAAAAATCATTGTTATTACTGCTGATTACATGAGATCAACTACAGCTTTTCACAGTTGGAAACCTCTACTGCGTAGTGTACAACAAAGCCACTACACACAGCTGCTGAGTGGAATCATAATTGTAATGTTTTGATTCCTGCTATACGAATGAAAAATGTAAATGGTCTTCCACGTTACAAAGCAGTAACGCTACAATACTCTGAAGGGTCAATCTCTCAAAGGGAGCTTCTATATATACATTTTATACAAGCATCAACCACATATAATAAAAAAAAAAAAAAAAAAAAAGGCTCACTGCAGTATTGATAAATGTTCCCAGTGTTTTCTGGGTCAGTATTTAACCCCAAAGCAGATGGATGTATCTGCTGTTTTAAATATTTTAAGAGTTGGATTGCATTTGAGGAATTAAATTCACTCTTTACACAAACAGTACTCTATTACTCTTACTGGTTCTCTAATATAAGTAGTCAAATGTGTGTGTAGGAGAGCGAGAGAGAGAGAGCGAGAGCGAGAGCGAGAGAGAGAGAGAGAGAGAGAGCGAGAGAGAGAGAGAGACATGTTGTCGGGAAGCAGACAGGAACACCAGGTGCTGACAAGCAGAGAACTGTGATTGTTCCAGAAGCTTCTCCAACAACAAGTCACGGCAGATGCTGGAGATGACAGAGCGATCTGGGAGCGCAGTGACAGACTTCAGCGTGCGTCGAGACCCAGCTGCAGCACACTGCGCCTGACGCGCTGTCTGCAAGCTGTGCAGCACCATGCGAGCACAGATCTGTACTGACCGCAGAGTCTGCAGAGTCCTCACAGACAACTTCTTGTACTAAAAGACCCCCTCCAAAAACGCTTTAACGCTCCCGTTGTCCTCGGGTCAAATTTGACCCATTTTCAAGTTTCTGTATCAGAAATGTGGGTTTCTCTTAACCAAATAATAATAAAAAAAAGATAACGTGGATGGTTCCCTAGAACGCTCTTCACAAGTATAATAAATGATCAGTTCACTACTTTCATTGAATTTGGGTGTTTTATTCAATTTTATAGCATATGTCAAAAGGCGCAGAAAAAAACTGTTGGCTGGTTGGTTTGTGTACAGCAGCCATAGCAACGCACAGAGCTGACCAAAAGCTGTATACAGGCAAGAGGCTGTAAACTGGGCGTAAACTACGGTAAAAACAGATTGAGACGCATATTCTGAATGCGCTGTAGACATGTTCAAAGAAAAGAATGCCTCTAAAACCTGAACAATACCAGAATATCCCACATGTCTTAAACGGAAAATATTCGCTATAATGCTATATTCGAAAAAAAGGCCTTGTTCTGAATATCCAAAGTTTACACGACTTGTTTAAAATTCTGAATATTGTCATATTCGGAATAATAGTGGAATATTAGTGTGCATGCAAACATAGTCATTGTTGTTGGACTGAAAGTGCCAAGTTGCATACTGGACCCCAATTGGCTTCCAACCTTGTGATGTCATAAAACTCTGGTCAGACGTACAGTACACGTTTTAACTCAGATTTAAGGTGAGCATACAGAAACTCCTCCTTTGTGACAGTGCTGTATTACTCCGATCCAGTCTCGAGTTTTTCTCGTGTCAGACTTCTCTAACGAGTCCAGCAAAGCATGTTTTTTTTTTCTAAAGTTACTTCCTCCTTCAAAGCAAAACCATTGATGAAGCGCAGAATAATGTTATTGTTACACCATAACAAAAAGACTCAACATCTAAAATGTGAAGCGCACTTCAGCTTAAGTGAAATTGCTTTCCTTAAAATAAATAATATGGCCTAATTTGATCCTACAGGGTTGTTACTCTGCACTTGCTTTTTGATAATTACAAATAATAATGCTAAATGATCATCTTAAAGGGTAACTGTTTTTTTTCAACCTGGACCCTATTTTCCTATTTTTTTTTGTGTCTAAGTGGTGATGGGAACAACAATCTTTGAATTTGGTCCAGTATTAAGCAAGATCACTGCAGTTGGCAGCGGCGAAACAGGCTACAACGTAAGTTAATAGGGCAATTGTGCAGCTTGTACTTATGCCGCGTTCTATTTACCTCGGAACTCGGAAGCCGCAACTGGGAATGACGTCATACCTGAGTTGAATGCTTTCTATTTAAAAGTCGGATTTTCATTGTTTTCATTAGCTCTAGCCCGGTTAGCTATTGTTAGCAATACCAGTTGATAACAACGCATTACGCCGTTTTTTGTGCATGCAAACAGCGTAACAACATGTCCACAGATAGAAGTTGAACATGCCTGTGTGAACGACTGATTTAGTGAAACACAAATAAGACATAAGTGCTTATAACTTTATGTTACTGCAGCTTTCACAACTGTTGATACAGGGGGCAGCCATGTTGGATTTTGAACTCGGGCTACTGCGAGGTTGTACGAGTTCCGAGCTCGTAAATACGAGGTCAGGGGGCATGTTTACGACTTTGACCTCGTAAAAAAACGAGTTGCGAGGTAAAAAGAACCTTCACAAAAGTGCTCGTTTTGCCACTGACAGGCTCAGATTAATATTCTAAGTGTCTGACAACATTATGGAAAGGATTTCTAAAGAGGTTGACCTTCCTGTTAAAGAATAAGATCCTTTTTTAAAACATAAAAACATCCGCGAAATTGCGTTCGCTAAACCCACCAGACTCCATGTAAATAAACAATAATTTTACCATCGTAAAATACACTTAATTCAAAGTCAACAGAAACAAAATAAAACTATGAAAAGCCGTTTTGGGTCATCTTTCCACTTTTCCAACAATCACAACTCTAGTTTTGGTTGAAATAAACACATAGTTTACCGATTTACATGTGAAAACATGTTGGCTCTATACATGCTAAAATTATTGCTTTTTAAAATGGAGTCTGGTGGGTTTAGCACCAGCGACTTCAGAGCTGTTTCTGGTTAAACAGAAAGGTCTCAAAGAGGTTTTAAAGGTCTATCTCTGAAGGGATCCTTTCCATAATGTTGTCAGACACTTAGAATATTAATCTGAGCCTGTCAGTGGCAAAATGAACACCTTTGTAAAAGGTAAATACAAGCTGGACAATTGCCCTATTAACTTAAGTTGTAGCTTGTTTCGCCGCTGCTGACTGCAGCGATCTTGCTTAATACTGGACCAATGTCAAAGATTGTTGTTCCCATCAGTCACTTAGACACAAAAACATAGGAAAATATCCAGGTCCAGGTTGAAAAAAATGGTAGTTACCCTTTAAGGGGAGACACCCCAGGTGAATAGGAAAACAAAATCACCATGAAACTTCCCCAGTTGATTAATTACATTAAGTTTTCTGAAATGTTATGTTTAAATATGCAAATAATGTGTTATCTTGTTAAATATGCGCAAATTTGCATACATTTCCAGAACAGAAATCTGAACATTGGATACAGCCAGGTTAAAAATTCTTGTTTAATTTTGTTGACATATTAGGGTCAAAAGTTTTTACAGAGGGAATTTTGGATTTGGTATAAAATGTTACATAAATAAGGCTATGAGTGATATCTGAACAAACCCCTCTGTAAAAACCTTCAGAATATAGATAGGAATGAAACTGGAAAGTTTGGTGTATGTAAGTGCTACTGAAGTGGAGACTTCTGGCTCGGAGTATGAGAAACACATTTTGAGAAAACGGCCTTTAGAAATATGCATTATGAAATTCCATGCATTGCATTATCCAATGCTAACTTATGGTGATTTTAGGAGAAATCTACAAGGCGCAAATAGACATAGTGGGGTAAAATAAACATCTAAATGTGTATTTTGAATTTTTTTTCTCCCAATAGTCTGAAAGAAGACATGCTACGGAAGCAAAATAGCCCAAAAACTCAAAATTGAAAACTTATGGTTTTGCCTGTAGTGTCTCCCCTTAAAATAGAAGATATACTGTATCTCGGAAGTAAGGGGTCTTGAAGAGGATTCTTTTTGTGTCTCGGTCTTGACTAGTCCAGGTCTTGGACTTGTTTTGAACTCGACAAAGGTGGTCTTGACTACAGCACTGCTTTATGAATATGAAAACAGCCTTCGAAGGTCAAATGTTGCACATATTTCATTCTGCAAAGGTCAAAGATCAAAGTAAAGTAACAATATGAAAAACATTTTGAGTGGAGCGGGGCTTAAAATAAAAGCATTTAACATTTTCATGCAAACCTTGAGATAAAAGGAAATAACAGTTTACATGTGTATTTTTTACTATTTATACTCATTCATCCAATTTAATTTTGAATCAAGTTTCACACTATTAAATTTACAGAACAAACAGATTATTATAGATGTTAATGCCATCACGCCTGTCAAAAACATACCATTTTGTATATTTTAAGACAAAAAAAAAAAATTTACATGGAAGAATCAGTGCCATCTGTTACTCTTCAATGAGGTTATACTACTCTCTAGTGGTTACCTGACACTACTGCAGCATTGCATAAGTGTAGGTATAAAATGAACTCAAAGCCTCTGTCTTTTCACATACCTTTCTCCATATATTCCCCAAATTCCAATCATCTTGCTGCCAAAAAATATATATTTTCAAATATATTTGAGCTCTACAGACAAAGTGACTGCCCTAAAATGTTTGTTTTTTTCTTGCCTGTGAAATGAAAAATATTTCAGATTTTCTTCAAATAAAGAAATAATCAGAAAATCATCAAGTGAATTTTCTGTCTGCTTCCCTGTTTTTCCTTCAGCCGGAGTTGTAAAAAAACCTTGAAGGAAAGGAGTCTGCATTCAGCATCCGGCAGCTTCGCCCATTACCATGTCCTAATAGCTTGCTCAATGGTGCAGTGTGTTCTGTGGGTTCACTGGTCAACCGAGACACACGCCATTAGCCCAAGCAAACGTTGCCTTGCAATGCTACACAAAGCACACCTTATTTGTATCACATTAGCTCTTTGATGTGGCATAACATATTATATCAACAGCTGCAATTTATCAAACAATTTTAGCACTGATTTGCTTCACTACCAGCACCGCAGCAGCAACATCACCACCCATCTCCAACTCCTTCCTCTGTTTCTTTGAGAAGCTGCCGCAGCAAATAAATTAAACATGTGTCATTGAACATGCTAAATGGCTTGCAACACATAATCATCTAAATAATTACGAGGCTGCCATTAAAGTGAGCTAGATGGATGACACATGAGGCGTTATGGAAAAACTGGAGGTAATGGTGCAATATTTGATATGGGCGAAAGGGAAGATGGGGGGGAGTGGGGGGTGGGGGGGTGGGGATAAAAAAAATAAAGAAAAAAAAATAAAGAAGGAAATGCAGTTTTCTGTGCGATCGCTTCCACCAGTCTTCTTTTTTGCCGTTAAAATCCCAGACTCTAAATGCTGAGGGACAATGGGGTGATTAGCCCAATCAGAAAAAGCATTGAGGGATTGTGGGTAGGCTGTGGCACCGCTCACAACCATCTTTTTTGTCCTCCCACATTTCATTAATCAGCAACCTGAGGCCCCCCGAAATCAGTTCAGCAGATTGGCAGCTCGCTCATTTGTTCCCACGTGGCAATCAGAGAGGAAAAGAAATCTCTTCACAACCTTTATGCTGTTACCTGACATTATAAACCATCTCTTTGTATTCTCTTTGTTACTTTTCTCAGCTTTTTTTGCACCTTCTCTGTAATTTGTTGCTGAAAATAGGTTTCTGACACAAAATGTGACCTCTATTAACCCTCAGACGAGGTATTTTTTTGTGCCTGATGGTAACAATACTGTCAATTTAGTCTGCCAGTTACAGATAAAAAGAAATAGAAATAAAACATAAGGAATGCTTTTTCTTTTAATAAGCATGGTTGAATACATGTGCCGTATATTACCTGCATTAAAAAAAAAACTGTAAAATAGAGTCTGCCATCAAGCATTTCCATGTACAATATTTAAAGAGCCTCATGTATCAGCCTAAATGATGCAGCATGTCACCAGACATGCATGACAAGCACAATTATATTCTGTTCATGGAGAATATTGTTCACAGCTCCCCACTTTTTACACACCATTACCTCACAATGTCTGTCCAGTGTGTACTTTTCATGATCCCACTTTAATGTAGAAGATTTAAAAAAAAAAAAAAAAAAAAAAAAAAAACTGTACATAATCTAAACTGCACTCTTTAAAATGAAGAATACGAGAAACACAAGCACAGTGTGCAAATGGGTGAAATGTCAGTGCTTTATATAGGGTGCAATAATGCGCTTTATTAGCAGTATAATTGTTTTAGGCAACGCTTTAGATTGCAGCCTGCAAATTACAGTTTAATTACTTACTATACACACAGTATGGGGTATCATTAAAAAGGACTCACAGAGTACATACCAGGACAAACTGTAGTTGGTAGGAGTAGTAGTAGTGTGGAGAGAAATGAGGGTTGAAAATTAACTTTTTCATGCACCAGCCAAATGGCTAGTGAATTTTCAAATTTTACAATAGCCACTCGATAGATTACAATTGGGTTTTTTTTGGCTGGTGAGTGAAGCAAATCCACCAGCCACTTGCATATTTTAGCAGCATTTTACTGGTGGATGGTGCAAGTTTTCAACCCTGTGACCACAAATAAGAACAAGATGTGTATGAAGATCTGTGATTAATTCACAGATGCATTGTCCAATCCACAAACAAATACCAAATCATTTTAATAAATGTTAAACAGTTCTACCAATAAATACAAGCCTATTTGAATAGGTGTCAGTATTCTACATATACATTTATAACCTCAAGGTTATTTATCTAGTAACATTTACTCTTTCAAAATCTCCTGTGCATATAAATGTCTAAAAATATGTTGTGTGTACACTGTCCAATCTGCCCCAACGGTTTTTTATGCTTTAGAGAACAGGCCTGAGAGCATGTACAAGTCAATAAGTTATAGCGCCACCTACTGGCAACAGGAAGTAAGTTACCTGAAATTTACATGATGTGGAAATTGTGTGTGTTCTCTAGTGCCACATAGTGGACAAAGGAAGTAATGTAGAATTTGAAATATGTCATTTCCAACACTATGCTACATGGAAGGAAATTAATTTAAATCTCCAATGGCAACAGAAATACACGGCCGCGTAGACTGGGAGCCCCCGGCCGGCACCCCCCCAACGTGCGGTCGTCGCTGCCTGCAAATTTAGTTTTTTTATTTACAGATTGTTGGATGTGTGTGCATGGATCACCAGACACGTGTGGGTTACATGTGTGTGCAGAGTTTTCTCTTAAAACACACCAGCACTTAAACCAGACTTAAACAAATGTTGCATTGGTGGAAAACTCCAACATCCAGCTTTTAAGTGCATTTATGTGGAATTTTTAAAGTGGGACAGGCCTATTTCCCAAAATTCTTTCACAAAGTATTTTACATGGAATGTTCCGGTGCCATATGGTGTTAATTTTGGCAACTTCAATTCACTATTTTTGTCATTTCAAGCATGTAGAGTCCCTTTCCTGACCCTTATAGACATGCTTCCTGACTGCCACTATCCCAACCTGATAAAACTTTAAGAATCCATTTAAATTGATGTGGATCAATTGGATTGGAAAATGCATATATAAACACCATAAATTAATCACAAATCATCACACACATTTTATTTGTGGGTCATGACAGGTCACATTTGTCACCAGTACTGAGACTTATTTCTCTCCAATACACAAGAGGTTCCGGACTAAGGTGGTAACAACTTTGTGTTCAAGACAGACTTAGAAATAAATTAAATTTCTTAGTACGTACTTAATGATGAAAGGGTACGATCTTATAATGTATTTTATTACATTATTTTATTTTTAAATGTATATTGCTGGGCAATAAAACTTTAGGCTAAGCTTGGGAAGAAGGGTGTTTCTGTTAAAATCCATTTTTAAAATAAAATACTGCAGAACAGTCATGTAGTTTTGAGTTTTTATGTCAGATCCATCAAATGGTCAAAACTGATGTTAGAAAAGAACCTTTTTGTCCTGTCATCATTTGATCATAACCAATTATGGAGCCAAAAAACATGTACTTACACTCAAACTTTATTGTGCATAAGCTATATTCATCCATGACAATACTTTATCATTCACGGCTTTAACATTTACAGTAGGTGCTTTGATGAGCAGTTACACTTTACAAACTTCTGTGCTTGATATTAACTTGCCTGCCCCGTGGTTCAGCCATGAGGAAGCAGTTCTCCTCCTGGGATGAATAAAGATTGAGCTCCATCCCTTTAGGACACACCATCTGCTTAAATATATCCCAACAAATGGGACCAATCTGAATGACAACCTCCAGCCAATAAACAATCAATTCAAGTCTATATTGCACAAACCTGCTCAAATTGGAACCCAATTCCCCCTGGGATATAGCTAGCCACTGAGCAATGCAATAAGGGACCAAGTTGTTGGTGTCAAATTGCAAGCAGGAAATGTAATTTGACAGAGATGAGGTCCTACTTAAGGGACAGAAAACCGCTGGGAATTGAGACTCTGCCATGAGTGACCTCTGGTGGGAGGGATCGGTTACAATCAGCCTCATAGGTTTCACTAATGCCAGATTATGTATTAGGATTGGGCATCGAGAACCGGTACCAATTTGGAATCGTTTTGAAAAAAAAAATTATTGGAATCGTCTGGAAAATTTGGCTTGTGTCCGAAATTGCATACTCTGCACTACATATTCAATATGTATACTATTGTTCAACATCCTTTTATGTAAATAAACAGTAGTGTGTATCTTTTTGGATGCACTAAACTGTAATTTTCAATGACACTTCCTGAGAGCCTCCTTGCCGTTGAAGACGCGTAACTATGTTAACCCCTGCTGACCTCCGCTCTAGCGGCATCGCCAGATAATTCTTAAATTACTGAAAGAGGTGAATAACTAGACCAGCAGTCCTTTAAAATATGTAGAAATGTAAATTAGAGTGTTATTGACGTTACAGAGCTCCTTGGTCTCTGTCCGTTATGATTGTTGTCGTTACTACCACATTGCATTGTGGGATATTTATACCGCCGTAGTGCCCAGTATTGCGTACTTTAACATTTTACCAGAAATAGTATGCAATTTGTGTACTATTGGTTTCATACTAAGGTTTCGGACATACAAAAAAAATCTCACATACTGTTTTAGCCTACTTAATAGCATGTTAGTATGGAATTTCGGACACAGCCTTGGTTTCGAATCTGATCATCGGTTCCAAATGAAATGCCATGGAGCACAGTAAGCGGCGCTCTAGTGTATTATTACTTTGTTGGAAAAGCCCGGTAAAACTGTAAATTACAGAAAACTGTTATTTCACCTATGTGAAATAAGCAACCCGTTTCAACCCATGAACCGTTTCAAATCCACCCCTTAAAGAATTGGAATCGATAAGAACTTGAATCGAATGGAAGAATCGGAATTCGAATCAGAATTGCTCAAATCAAACCGATGCCCAATTAGGATTAGATGCTATGTTGGTACTTCAGTTGCTGATATATCACCTATCAGATGATCAGCATTGTTCAGCTTTCAAACGGTATAATGAAGGGTCTTCTCTGCCATATTGTAGAAGAAGACTATATAATACTACAGTCTTTAGCCATGCAATTTGCGTGGCTCTATGTATGGCAATGGATGATGTATTGGATGGATGAACTCTGTGGACTTTTCCTCTAGCGTCACTATGATGGGTAGCACTTGAATTGTGTCTTTTTTTAAATTCTTTAATCATCCAAACAGAAATTGGAAAGGGACAGAGCAGCAGCAATAACTGATCTGAATTGAGTGAAAAATTTAACAATAACTTTTGTTTGAAAAAATGTCCAGTCTAAAAATGAATAATTTGTGTAAAAGTAGGCTATTATTTTGAATCCTATATTGTTTAGGGCTTATAAATTCAAAACTCATTAGCTGCTCCATACTTGACAGACATTTGTTTACACACTTTTTTTTATCATTTTACACTTAATTTGAGGTTTAGTTGTGCTCCCTTTACAAATTATGTTCATGTTCAATGCGCATTTGACCAACTGATACAGCGACATAACACAACATCTGCAGTTAATGAGAACTTTCCATTTGCTGTTATTAATGCCCAGGGTCTTGCAGGTCCGCCTTGGAAAAAAAAAAAAAATCAAACAACGTAAAAGAAGTGCATCATTTTACTTCATAGTTAGTTAGTTAGTTTTTGACCAAATACCTCGATATTGAGGCGATATTGCAGGGTTGACTTTTGTGACAGTGTCAAGGTGGAGATGAGGCTTGGACCCAAATGCAGTTCAACAAGATTTACTCCAACCAGGAAAAACACTTACAATGAATCGTCCACAGGGAAGCACACAACACGACATGAACCACACCAACAGAAAGGAATACTCCCACGAGACACAAAGGGAAACACAGAGACTAAATACACAAAGTAAATGAGGAAACAAGCAACAGGTGACACTAGGCTGGGAAACAGGTGAAACACATTAGGGCTGGGAGAACAATCAAAAAAGGCGGGAAACACAAGACAGGAAGTAACAAGGGAGACAAGACAGACTTCAAAATAAAACAGGAAACAGAGCAAAACAGAAAAACAAGACTACCACAATAAGACAGAACACGGAACAAAATACCAAAACCATGACACACAACTCTATTTAGTGTACAGGTAGCATGTGAAAACAACTCGGATGGCAACTCGCCAGCCAGTAGAGCTCTGTCTGGGCGGTTTACATCTCTGTACATGAGAGATAATACTGGTGTTTCTCGCACCTTTCTAAAGTCGATAGTTTAATTGCTGCTTAGAAATGCTACCTGTCACTTAATGCTGTGATGGATATTTACAGTGGGCTATAATCATGTAAATGTGCATGCATTATGTTGCTGCTGCAGAAATAAATAATAAAGTTCCATTCATTTGTCACACGGATAAAAATGTCCTCAGCATATACCACTTAGTTTGATACTGTTCTCAGATGGCACACTGTGCTGTAGCAGATGACATACTTTAACAGAAATAGAGCTTTCATGTTATGTGAAGCAAAAAAGCTGAAGGCAAAAAAATGAGGAGCACAGATGAAATAAAAAAAAAAGAAATGAAGAGGCTCTACTGGAGTTCCCAGCTGGCAGAGCCATTTCTGCTGTTTCCAGCAAAGCCATCCTCAGCAACCCCATGGAGTGAAACCATATGATTGCTGTAAACGCCGGAGGGGAAGGACGCTCGCTAATGTAAAGCAAGCAATTCCCTTCCCCAGAAGTTAGAGATTAAAAAAAGAAGCACAAGCCAGGGTGAAGATGCATTTGAGGATAAGGGAGAACTTTAACAATCTTTTACATTTGTCATTAGATTCTTTTACTATAACGATGCACACGTTATTTTTGACACAATGTTGTACTTAAAGTGGCTATATGTAACTTTCAGTTTGTGTTGATTCCAGCAGCCGCTTTGGACAAAGGCGGTAGTGTTTTTACCACACCTGCTGTCGTAAAGGTCTTTTCTATACGGTGCTGCATTGCCCACTGTTGATTACTGAGTTAGCATTTCGGGGAGGTGATATAGTTGCGATGAATGTTTTGCTCAGACAGGAAATCATTCATTTACAATAAGAGAATAAGTTACAGATGCATCGTTGCATTTCAAGTGTAGCATACGGTAACTTAGCCTACTTTGGATGTATCGTGAGCTAAACCGGGTATCACTGTCACTGTGTCACAAGCCAAAGCATTAAGAGTTTGTTGCAACCAACGTAGTAATAACCTAGATTAATATAGCGCATTTCATGAAACCCAATGACGCTATACACAAGTACTGGGGGACAAGGGAAAAGAAAATAGTAGGCCAACACAAACACGGACTAAAAGGAATAAAATGTCTGCGCAATCCCATAATTGTCTCCATCTGTTAAAAGCCCGACCGAAGTTGACTTGCGTTATCGCCCGTTGCCTTTCACTTTCCCTTTTAGCTTTTAGTTGTTCTTTGTTTAATTTCCTTCTGTTCTGTGATGGTCCTGCCCCAGTATCAGCCATAACTACAGCAGATAACTACTAAAATAACCTAGGCTTATATAAAGAAATCTCCTGCTGCTACCTTTTACCTGGCTCAGCTGGCTGGATACACTAACACAGGCTTTTCGGTGTTACAAAGAAATCTGTGACCCTTCACATTTTGTGACTTTGCGCGAAAAATCGGACCAGGCAGAGGCATTAATAATAACTATATAAAACTAGCGTTCTTTTCACTGTTAGTCTCGTTTGCTGTTACAGGTCATTTATGATCATCAGATGGAACATTACACAGTTTCATAAACATTAAAAAATTATATAGTCACTTTAAGGATGGCGTGTAAGAGACCAGTATTAAAGGGGAAGTGCATGTTTTCTTCTTAAAGGGTCAGGCAGGTCAGGGAATAAGGCTTGAAACTCTAGGGCTGAAAATGAGTCCAACTCCGGCCCTGTATCCATATACAGTATGAGTAAGACTTCCTCTAGATATTCCAAATGAATAATGAAGCCAGGAAAGGTTTACTGTGGTAGGTCCTCTGTCCGATTAAGACTGGACAAACTGCTCCCAGCTCATCAGAGAAATAAAAGCAGCCATGGTGGTAAGTACTCAAATCAAAGGATGACAGTGAAATAAAATTATGATTACACTCCAGGTGTACTGAATTTCCCTTTTCAGAATTTGAATCTGAGGAAAAAGTGAATTATTTTACCACTAATTTAATTGTTTAAAAAAATGTCATGTCTTTATGTGCCCATGAACACCTTGAAAGTTATATAAGTTATATATATATATAAAGTTATATATACTGCTCATGCACACACATTCATTCTCCCTTGTCGGGGAAGGGGCTTAGGAGAACGTTTTGGGCTTTAGCGGAAAAGGGGGAGGGACTGAGAAGTTGTTGATGTTCAAATTTTGTTGGCTAAGTCCTTGATCTTCCCAATCCTACCTACAGCACCTTTAAATGTCTTTGTGCCTGTGATTTGTTCTTCACGCCACTGGATGGAGACAGTGAGACAACATCTAAATTGAATACTGATATCAGATTAATTGCATGTTTCATGTTTGTCAGGGGGGATTTTGAGCAAATTCACTGTATAGCCTAATAAGGAAATAAGGCCAAAGCTAGGACCACAGCAGATCTTGCCATGCACCAACAAAAATCACTGGTTGGCTCCCTGAATATCTTATATTCAGCCAAAGGGTTTTAGGCCTAACTGTATTAAGACCACGTCCTCATCATAACTCATAGTGAAAGGCTACAGTGGGTTGTTTCAGTGATGCAATTTAAAATAGAGTTTGATGAATTGTGACCATCTTGCAAAAAACATCATAAGGAAATCAACAAAAAGCCAATTGAAATTTCAGAAGGTGTCAAGCTGTGTTTTCAAACTACATCTATGGGTGCAGACTGGGAAATGGTAAGTGAAGAGGATATATTTTCTGATACATGTGGGCAAACTGCATCACACAATTGTTCAAGAATACAAAATAAAGACGAGAAAAAGAGAATTAACATCACACAGTCAAAACACATGAATACAGATATGCACCAAAAAAAAAAACATATACTTAGCCCTACTCAACACGCCCAAGGTAAATTATATTGAGTAATTATAATTATTATTACGAACAATCTTTTTATAAAGCACTTTTCTATGATCAATTGATGAAGGTTCCGTCAGGCTGTGATAATTACTCCTATGTTGCGTATTCATTCATTTTGAGCCACTTAGCCTAATCGTTACATTATTACGCTGTCATATAGGCTACTGATGTAACAGTATGGCTACTACATTGCATCATTGTTTCTCTCTGGAACTTTTACATTTAACTTGTTGCAGGGTGTTGTGGCCTTCCAGCTGCTTCCATTAGTCATATGTCGGACTAATTAAGAGTAATTTAGTAAAATAAACTTAGTTTAGGCGGGTTTACCCCTCAACAACATCCTTGTCCCTGAAAACTGCGTTCCACACCGGTGTCGTGCCAAGGTACTTATCCCCGCCAGGATTTGTATCCCCTGGTCGCGGGAGCGCGCATAAACTCAGAGCGGAGTTTAACTGCTGCACTTCGAATTCACCTCTTAAATGGAACAAATAGCGGCGTGGAAGACACAACAGGGTTTTCCATAGTAACAAGGGTCTCATTTATCTACATAAATATGTTTATTTGTATGTAACATTATGGAAGAGGTATGACTAACCCTAACCCGTTGAATTTTAAAGCTGATTCACATACTACAGATACTACAATTCCCATTGATGCCCAGCCTGTCCATATCTACCCTGGAGTTATGGAGAAAACCCAGCTCCAACCAAATCAAATCAACATTTTGACAATTCTATTGCTAAAGTGCCTGAATTTGCACTGGCCCAAATGGCCAAATATGGCTACCCGTTGAATTTTAAAGCTGACTCACATACTACAGATACTACAATTCCCATTGATGCCTAGCCTGTCCATATCTACCCTGGAGTTATGGAGAAAACCCAGCTCCAACCAAATCAAACCAAATCAACATTTTGACAATTCTATTGCTAAAGTGCCTGAATTTGGACTGGCCCCAAATGGCCAAATATGGCTCCCCGTTGAATTTTAAAGCTGATTCACATACTACAGATACTACAATTCCCATTGATGCCCAGCCTGTCCATATCTACCCTGGAGTTATGGAGAATACCCATCTCCAACCAAATCAAATCAAATCAACATTTTGACAATTCTATTGCTAAAGTGCCTGACTTTACACTGGCCCCAAATGGCCAAATATGGCTGCCTGTTGAATTTTAAAGCTGATTCACATAAAACAGATACTACAATTCCCATTGATGCCCAGCCTGTCCATATCTACCCTGGAGTTATGGAGAAAACCCAGCTCCAACCAAATCAACATTTTGACAATGCTATTGCTAAAGTGCCTGACTTTGCACTGGCCCCAAATGGCCAAATATGGGTTCCCGTAGAATTTGAAACCTGATTCGCATACGTCAGCTCTTCAAGTTTGTAGAGATGCCCAACACGTCCATATCTACTGTTGAATTATGGAGAAAAGCCAGAAAATTCCAGAAAAAAGCCAAGTCAAACAAATCTAGATTTCGGCAATTATGTTGCTAATTCTCCTGACCTTGCCCTGTCCCCAAACGGACAAATATGGGTTCCCGTTGAATTTGAAACCTGATTCGCATACGTCAGCTCTTTACGTTTGTAGAGATGCCCAACATGTTCATATCTACTGTGGAATTATGGAGAAAAGCCAGAAAAAGCCAACTCAAACAAATCCAGATTTTGACAATTATGTTGCTAAACCTCCTGACTTTGCACTGTCCCCAAACGGCCAAATATGGGTTCCCATTGAATTTGAAACCTGAGTCGCATACTACAGCTCTTCACGTTTGTATGGATGCCCAACATGTCCATATCTACTGTGGAATTATTGAGAAATGCCAGAAAAAAGCCAAGTAAAAAAAATCCAGATTTCGACAATTATGTTGCTAAACCTCCTGACTTTGCGTTGTCCCCAAACGGCCAAATATGGGCTCCCGTTGAATTTGAAACCTGATTCGCATATGTAAGATCTTCACGTTTGTAGAGATGCCTAACATGTCCATATATACTGTGGAATTATGGAGAAAAGCCAGAAAATTCCAGAAAAAAGCCAAGTCAAATAGATCCAGATTTCGACAATTATGTTGCTAAACCTCCTAACTTTGCTCTGTCCCCAAACGGCCAAATATGGGTTCCCGTTGAATTTGAAAACTGATTCGCATACGTCAGCTCTTCACGTTTGTAGAGATGCCCAACATGTCCATATATACTGTGGAATTATGGAGAAAAGCCAGAAAATTCCAGAAAAAAGCCAACTCAAACAAATCCAGATGTCGACAATTATGTTGCTAAACCTCCTGACTTTGCGTTGTCCCCAAACGGCCAAATATGGGTTCCCGTTGAATTTGAACCCTGACTCGCATACGTCAGCTCTTCAGGTTTGTAGAGATGCCCAACATGTCCATATCTACTGTGGAATTACGGAGAAAATGCAGAAAAAAGCCAACTCATACAAATCCAGATTTTGACAATTATGTTGCTAAACCTCCTGACTTTGCGCTGTCCCCAAACGGTCAAATATGGGTTCCCGTTGAATTTGAAACCTGATTAGCATATGTCAGCTCTTCACGTTTGTAGAGATGCCCAACATGTCCATATCTACTGTGGAATCATGGAGAAAAGCCAGAAAATTCCAGAAAAAAGCCAACTCAAACACATCCAGATTTCGGCAATTATGTTGCTAAACCTCCTGACTTTGCGCTGTCCCCATACGGCCAAATATGGGTTCCCATTGAATTTGAAACCTGAGTCGCATACTACAGCTCTTCACGTTTGTATGGATGCCCAACATGTCCATATCTACTGTGGAATTATGGAGAAAAGCCAGAAAATTTCAGAAAAAAGCCAAGTCAAACAAATCCAGACTTCGGCAATTATGTTGCTAAACCTCCAGACTTTGCAATGTCCCCAAACGGCCAAATATGGGTTCCCACTAAATTTAAAACCTGATTCGCATACTACAGCTCTTCACGTTTCTAGGGATGCCCAACATGTCCATATCTACTGTGGAATTATGGAGAAAAGCCAGAAAAAAGCCAACTCAAACAAATCCAGATTTCGACAATTATGTTGCTAAACCTCCTGACCTTGCTCTGTCCCCAAACGGACAAATATGGGTTCCCGTTGAATTTAAAACTGATCCCAATACTACAGCTCTTCGCATTTGAAGGGATGCCCAACATGTCCATATCTACTGTGGAATTATTGAGAAAGGTCAGAAAAAAGCCAACTCAAACAAATCCAGATTTCGACAATTATGTTGCTAAACCTCCTGACTTTGCGCTGTCCCCATACGGCCAAATATGGGTTCCCATTGAATTTTAAACCTGATTCGCATACTACAGCCCTTCACGTTTGTAGCAATGCCCAACATGTCCATATCTACTGTGGAATTATGGAGAAAAGCTAGAAAAAAGCCAACTCAAACAAATCCAGATTTCGACAATTATGTTACTAAACCTCCTGACTTTGCGCTGTCCCCAAACGGCCAGATATGGGCTCCCGTTGAATTTGAAACCTGATTCGCATACTAGAGCTCTTCATGTTTGTAGGGATGCCCAACATGTCCATATCTACTGTGGAATTATGGAGAAAAGCCAGAAAAAAGCCAACTCAAACAAATCCAGATTTCGGCTATTATGTTACATAGGGGATACACATTATATCAAGTTTTTTTTCACCTGATATAATGTGTATCCCCTCCCCTAACATGCAAAGGGTCTGTCCTGTTGTCATGTGTGTTATTTTCTGTCTTTACCAGGTCACAATAAACAACATGAGATAATGTGGAGATGTCTGCATTTTTTCTAGCAAAAGTTACATAGTGGATACAGAAAATATCAGGCCATTTTTCACCTGCTATAATGTTTATCCCTTCCCCTAACATGCAAAGGGTCTGTCCTGTCATCATGTGTCTTATTTTCTGTGTCTACCAGGTCACAATAAACAACCTGAGATAATATGGAGATGTCTGCTCTTTTCTAGTAAAAGTTACATAGGGGATACACAAAATATCTGGCCGTATTTCACCTGACATAATGTGTATCCCCTCCCCTAACATGCAAAGGGTCTGTCATCATGTGTGTTATTTTCTGACTTTACCAGGTCACAATAAACAACCTGAGAGAATATGGAGATGTCTGCTGTTTTCTAGCACAAGTTACATATGGGATACACAAAATATCAGGCTGTTTTTCACCTGCTATAATGTGTATCCCCTCCCCTAACATGCAAAGAGTCTGTCCTGTCATCATGTGTGTTATTTTCTGTGTCTACCAGGTCACAATAAACAACCTGAGATAATATGGAGACATCTGCTGTTTTCTAGCAAAAGTTACATAGGGGATACATAAAATATCAGGCCGTTTTTCACCTGATATAATGTGTATCCCCTCCCCTAACATGCAAAGCGTCTGTCATCATGTGTGTTATTTTCTGACTTTACCAGGTCAAAATAAACAACATGAGATAATATGGAGATGTCTGCTCTTTTCTAGCAAAAGTTACATAGTGGATACACATTATATCAGGCTGTGTTTCACTTGATATAATGTGTATCCCCTCCCCTAACATGCAGAGGGTCTGTTCTCTCATCATGTGTGCTATTTTCTGTCTTTACCAGGTCACAATAAACAAACTGAGATAATGTGGAGAGGTCTGCAGTTTTCTAGCAATAGTTACAGAGGGGATAAACATTATATTAGGCTGTTTTTCACCTGCTATAATGTGTATCCCCTTCCCTAACATGCAAACGGTCTGTCCTGTCATCATGTGTGTTATTTTCTGTCTTTACCAGGTCACAATAAACAACCTGAGAGAATATGGAGATGTCTGCTGTTTTCTAGCACAAGTTACATATGGGATACACAAAACATCAGGCCGTTTTTCACCTGCTATAATGTGTATCCCCTCCCCTAACATGCGAAGGGCCTGTCATCATGTGTGTTATTTTCTGACTTTACCAGGTCACAATAAACAACCTGAGATAATATGGAGATGTCTGCTCTTTACAAGCAAAAGTTACATAGGTGATACACTAAACATCAGGCCGTTTTTCACCCCAATATGAATGTGTATCCCCTCCCCTAACATGCAAAGGGTCGGTCATCATGTGTGTTATTTTCTGACTTTACCAGGTCACAATAAACAAACTGAGATAATATGGAGATGGCTGCAGTTTTCTAGCAATAGTTACAGAGGGGATACACAAAATATCTGACGGTTTTTCACCTGATATAATGTGTATCCCCTCCCCTAACATGCAAAGGGTCTGTCCTGTCATCATGTGTGTTATTTTCTGTGTTTACCAGGCCAAAGTGAACAACCTGAGATAATATGGAGATTTCTGCGGTTTTCTAGTAAAAGTTACATAGGGGATACACATTATATCAGGCTGTTTTTCTCCTGATATGTGTATCCCCTAACCTAACATGCAAAGGGTCTGTTCGTCCTCATGTGTGTTATTTATTTTGTTTTATCTGTAATGTAATGTCTATCTGTAATGTCTATCTGTAATGTAATGTCTGTAATGTCTATCTGTAATGTAATGTCTATCTGTAACGTATATCTATAATGTAATGTCTGTAATGTCTATCTGTAATGTAATGTCTGTAATGGAATGTCTGTCTGTAATGTCTATCTGTAATGTAATGTCTGTTATGTCTATCTGCAATGTAACGTCTGTAATGTATATCTGTAATGTAATGTCTGTAATGTATATCTGTAATGTAATGTCTGTAATGTAATGTTTGTAATGGAATGTCTGTAATGTCTATCTGTAATGTAATGTATGTAATGTAATGTCTGTAATGTCTATCTGTAATGTAATGTCTGTCATGTAATGTCTGTCTGTAATGTGATGTCTGTAATGTAGTGTCTGTATTGTAATGTCCGTGATGTCTATCCGTTGTAATGTCTGTAATGTCTATCTGTAATGTAATGTCTGCAATGTCTATCTGTAATTATCTGTAATGTCTATCTGTAATGTCTGCAATCTAATGTCTGTAATGTCTATCTGTAATGTAATGTCTATAATATAATGTCTGTAATGTGTGGTGGAAGTTTTTCGATGCAGCAGGTGTAGATGTTTTAAAAATAGGTGAAACAAAATAAGGACAGTCGAAGACTAAACCAAGTTAGGTTTTTTGTATTTTATTAAGTATATTTGCAAATATAGGAGGAACACATTTCACAGAAGGCACGCAGCACAGGTGTGGAAAAGCTCTTCAAATGAGTGAACAGAAACACTGAACTTAAATACATCTTCAGAGTGACAGCACACACGCACTTGGCTTATTATGACTCTACATTTCTCACAGGCAATCTGATACACATGAAGACAATCAAAAAACACAAGAGACATCTTGGAGCCATTTCGCCTCCTTCCCCCTGTACGACTTTCACCCCCCCAGTTGCATCTCAACTGGCATGGGAAAACTAAATGTATCAGGAGAGATAGTTTTAGGGCGACCTTGTAGCCCCTATCTGTTCAGACAAACAGTGCTCACATTATGTTCCAGACTTTGTGATTCTCACTTAGTTAGAATCAGAATCTACATGTGGGAATGAGATAAACTCCCTTTCAGTATTGTAAAATAAACCAAAGCACAAATAAAACATAAGAATATAAGGAATCATGCTTAAATGTAATTTTCGCCATTACAAATGTCTATCTGTAATGTAATGTCTGTAATGTCTAGCTGTAATGTAATGTCTAATGTCTATCTGTAATGTAATGTATGTGATGTAATGTCTATCTGTAATATAATGTCTGTAATGGAATGTCTGTAATGTATATCTGTAATGTAATGTCTATAATATAATGTATGTAGTGTCTATCTGTAATGTAATGTCTGTAATGTCTATCTGTAATGTAATGTCTGTAATGTATGTCTGTAATGTAATGTCTGTCATGTAATGTATGTAATGTCTGTCTGTAATGTAATGTCTGTAATGTCTATCTGTAATGTCTGTAATGTAATGTCTGTAATGTAATGTCTGTAACGTAATGCATGTAATGTACCGCTGAATTCCGACACGCAGTCGGACAAAATTTGTCATCAATTTTCATAAAACGGGCCATATTTGACTTCTACATAGTTGATTTCTCACAAAAAAAAGTCTCAGAAGTGAATTTAATGATAAAAAAGCAGATGAACAATGTATACAATTTCTGAGATCTGCGCAACCTATTCAGAAGAATACCTGATCTCAGATGAGTGGTGTAGCCTATGTAAATGTTGGGGCGTGACAAAGATAGAGACTAGAGCCAAATAAGGTACAGCCACATAGTTGATGTCAACTATGAGCTTCGCTGAGTTGCCCGTTTTCAGAAGCAGTTCAAATTGTGAGATTTGCAGAGGAAAGAGGTGTCAATGGGATTTTGAGGTTGTATGTCCTATTTACCCACCAAACTGTCGTTATTCAACTATGACAAGGTAAAATCGGTTTTGCATTCTATCACCCCTTTAAACTCCGTGAGTGCACGCGCGCTCCCGCGGCCAGGGGATACAAGGATACAAATCCTGGTGGGGATAAGTACCTTGACACGACACCGGCATCCTCCCACTGTCTGCTCCGCCCACATATCATCTACATTTCCTCCAATTGGTTTCAAATCAAAGGAGGAACTCCTAAATCGAGATCTGGTTGGCTCACAGCGATGTCAATCACTCTTCCCACGGTCAGTCTTTGCAAATCGACGAATAGATGCGGAACAGGGAAAAGGAGAGCATAGCGGCCTGGCAAAAATAGGTAGAGGTGGTGGACGTGTGTTGCCCTTCATCATTTTAGCACAATTTTATACTCTTGCGGTCCCGTTGTATTATTTTATCGAATTGGACTGGGAAATACAGTAAACCGCTGTGAAAATGGCGCAGCCAGACGGCAAGAAAATATTCTTTGAGAACCTGTCGGGAGCGGGGAAAGCCATCGCAGTGCTGACGAGCGGAGGGGATGCTCAAGGTAAACTCTCGGATTGACAGTTTCCCAGATAATGTAACGTTATTAGTGTGCCAGTGAGGACAGGCCCGTAGAGGGCAAAAATACACGTCTTCAACTGGGTGATGCACTGTACTGTTAGTAAAGTGGCTACGCTTCTCTTATTATAGTGTAAGAAACATTGTACAGCAGCAAAAGTATAACAGTGAATAAGGTTACGACCATTCAGTCAGGAAGCCCGCCAGTTAGCATCATGGATGTATTATAGTTAGCATGCTAACATAACATTTCTTGCTAACTGGCTAACAGCATCATCCTCTGCCATTGATTTGGGGACATATTTGTCGCTAAGCACAGTGACAGCAGTTAAGAGAGCTGTCAAGGTCGAGCCAAGCCGTGTCGCTTTTTCTTATTCACAGACATAGTGCAGCATAACTGACGAGTTAAGGTTACAATTTAATTAACTTGTTCTAATTAATTTATGAAGCAGTGGCTGCTATAAAAGTGCAGACCACTGCATTGCGGGTTGTGCTGTTAGGCTACTAACAAGCAGGGACTGACAAGAGGGACACTGCAAAAAATAGCATCCTTAACATGTAGGCTATATTTTCAGTGAGATGAGACATGAGGTTGTGGTTAGTTAGCAGCCACAGTAGGTGCCTGTGGTGGGGTGCCTGTATCCTGTCTACGTGATGAGTTGCACAGCTACATCAAATATCCTTTATACTAAACCGTCTCTGGTTACATCTCTGCTAACGTTACGTCTCTCCCACTCGGGCGTCATAGAGGAAACCCTGGTCACGTGCTCACCGGCTCGTCTCCTCATTTGACTGAAACACTAGTTATAATCAATTTTTTACAGTCAGTGGTTATAATACACACTTTCTACCACTATATAAAAGGTACTACATTTTCATAGTAATTTGGGTTAGCATAAGACTGTAGTAGTAATGGCTACTGCAACTTAATGCTAAAAACCAATATCGTTTTTTCAGTTCAAGCTCTGCTATGAATTTTGAAGGCAGAAACTAAGTTATTAAATGAAAGCTACCAGTAACCAGTAGGCCTTTTTTGTGGCAATATGATATTTTAATAATACAATTTTAGAACAAACAGTGCAGCAGAATTTAGTGTAACATGTTGAAGCATTTAAGATGTTGTGGCATACATTTTTCTTCTGTGAAAAAGGCTGTAGGTGGTCAACCTGGAGACGTTGTTTTAGCTTGCACTCTACTTTCTGCAGCACTGCCGTTTTATACGCTTTACTGTAATTGCCAGCCACGTTATGGACAATATAGCACTCTTTGGCTCAGGATTAAAAAAAATAAAAAATCAATCTTTGGTGGGTGGCTTTAGAATTGGAATTCACTATTAGCAGCCTACACATTAACACACACAGGAAGAAAAAAGCATGGAGTTGGCCCCAGAGCCAAACCAATGAGGCAGTGGCATGCATGACAGGAACTGAATGTCAGTGTCAGAGGGCATTGTGTAGCCTTGGCTTGGTCTTTCACTCACTCTGCATGAGAATAGTGGCAGTTATGCAGAATGAGAACTTAAGACTTTTAGCTTTGATAAAAACCTCTAAGCTGGACAAGAAACATGAAAGATAATTTTTTGGATAATCTTAAAATTGTATCTACTGTATGTCGTATTTACTTTCTTACTTGCATTCGTTGTGTGTATGTTTATCAATCCCTAAACCTTTTCTGTCTTCTCTAACTGTGATTAAACTAGGCTGTTTATTTGAACATAGTTATGTAATATATAATAAAACAGTAGGTAACTGGCTGTTACACTAACAGTATGGTGAATAGTTGGTCCCTTTCTAATGCTTATGGGTGCTTTGTTTTGTGACTGTAGGAATGTAGGAAAAAAACACTAATTTCTCAAGGAGTTTTACTTCGCAGTATAGTTTACCATATACTGTACATTTCACTTAGTCTTTTTTTCTTTGCTGTCTTCTCCACTGCCCCACTAACGTAAACCTTTGTGTTGCTTAGTAACAACACTGCTTGGCTGCCATTAGATCTGTATTGTTTACCGGTTTGTGCAGAGAAAGGAAACTCAGTCCTTTCTTCTGTTGTTTATATCTCCTGCAGTCGTCAGCCAAGTTCCTGTCTGCCTGCTGTGGGTAAAGCATTATCGCCACTGTCAGTGTTTAAGCTAACCTGTCATTGACATTCAAGTTCACTTGGACTAACCACAAAGTAACTGAGAGGCTGTAGGAGGAGCTGGGAAACTGACTGACCAAAAATGGCAGTATGCTGTGGTGAAAAAAAATGTGGCCCAAGCCACAGACAAGTTTAAACACAGATAGATTCCAAACACACACCCACACATTTATATAACATAAATACTAAGAGAGGGAATTAAAGTTCTGCTGCTGCCGTTCTTTATGACAGAGATAAAATTGGTATCCATGCAGCACCGTGTTTTCCTTCTTTAAAGTTTAACTATTTACTCTGCTCATCACTGCAGTGTTGTACAAAGTTGTTTTGCTAAGATTACTTAAAAAGGTATTCTTTATTGTTTTTCAGGGATGAATGCTGCCGTACGTGCCGTGGTTCGCATGGGGTTATATGTGGGAGCAAAAGTTTATTTCATTCATGAGGTGAGCCCACACTTAGTGATGATCATTGTTAAGGCCTTTGACACAGCTCATAGTTTATTTTATACAATAGAAGTGTGCCCGACATAGGAAAACATGACTTGCAGCCACATCACCTTTATATAGTAATACCGGTTTGTTTTAAAAAAAAAAAAATCCACAGGTAAAATGTGTAATTAATTAACTTTTTTTTAACACAGCAGAGGTATAAGACATCCATATTTTAGCAAACTAATGTCAAAGATGTCAGAAGTAGTGACAAGTGTTTCAGATTAATGCATTTAGGGTTGGGTACTGAACTCGGTACTTTTTTGGGTACCGACCGAATTACCTCACGTTAAATCAAACGGTGCCAGGATACAAATACAAGAATGAAAGTTACAGTGTAGTGTAAGAAATTAATAATTATTAGGTTGGTGGTATCGGACAGGTCTGGGAGGGGAGAGGGAGGGGGGTGTTTTATTTTGTGTGGCGTGTAAAATGTTTTAAATAAATAACCAAATGTTCTAAGTAAATAGGATAAATAGGTTTGGAATTATTTTTACAACTGAAATTATTGTTTTGTTATTACAGAGGGAAAGTACCAAAAAAAAGGTACTGTTGGGTACCGGAACCAAATTCCAGGTACTGGTATCGGTCTCGTACCGGAAAAAAGTAAACGGTACCCAACCCTAAATGCATTTAATGAAGGAAGGGCTGCACTTTAGTTGCAAATTGACAACAGTAGGATCCTGGTCTACATCTATGGACACAGGGATGTTTTTTCGCACAGAGCAGATGTTACAGGAGTTTTGGCGAGGGTCCGTGCTCTGCTTGTCCACCCTGGATCCCTGCACATCTGTGTATGTCATGAACCTCCTCGCTCAGTGTGCTGTTACATAACTGACTTGAGGCTTTAGCATATGCCTCGTATGAAACCACCCTCCCACTCAGGTACCACAGTACTCTGGGTTGTTCTCATGCACACTTCTGCATGACAACATATGAGGATGTACACACTTTTAAACCATATTCATTTCTTGATTTTTACAATTTCACTTTGCTATGGTATTGCATTAGGTTGATATATTTATTTAGTTCTGAGTTATGATGAGCTAATGATGCCATTAGGAGTCCACATCACTCCAGCTGTTAGCTTGATGTTGTTTGCAGTATCTGTTTAGTAATCTTAGTTCGTATTTATTTACTGAGATGCTTCATCTTTTTTATCAGGGATATCAGGGTATGGTGGACGGTGGCGAGAACATAAAGGAAGCCACATGGGAGAGTGTCTCCAGCATGCTACAAGTGGTGAGTACTTATCATGGGCAGCAGCCACACATCTAATGCAATAGGGTACTCAAGAGGAACATGCAAATCATGTAGCTAATAGGCAAAGTTGTCTTGTGGTTAAAGAGGTCATTACCTAACATAGCAGTCACTGTGTACTATCAGCAGTGTTTACTCTTGTCAAAGTGTCCTCAAGCAAGACACTACTGCAACAAGTACACAGGGCTTGAGTTGCAAAAAGGAAGCGAAGTGACCTAAAGTCACAGAAAAAGAGTGTAATAGGCTGAAATCTTCACGCTTGTCGTCATCAGGGCGGGACTGTTATCGGCAGTGCCCGCTGTAAAGAGTTTCGCAGCCACGAGGGACGCCTGAAGGCAGCTCACAACTTGGTGCAGCACGGCATCACCAACCTGTGTGTGATTGGTGGAGATGGCAGCCTGACCGGAGCCAACCTCTTTAGGGAGGAATGGAGTGGGCTGCTGGGGGAGTTGGCGGAGCAAGGTACTGAGGAAAGATAAACCTCCTCTTTGCTTTAACCTCATACTATTTTCTTAATTTCAGGTGTGCTCAATCTGCTGCAAACCCAGTAACTGCATGTTGTGCTGTTAGTAGTCTCGCTTTGCCAGACCCTCCTCCACAGCGCTGCGGAGGAGGGTCTGGCTAGTCTACACAGCATTCGGGGATGGGAGAAAAACATGCTCTGGTTTATTGGCATTTCTTTAAACCAATCACAATTAGGGATGTCACGAGAATCGATACCTTCCGGTTCTAAAATTACAAAACCCCGACGATGCACCGTAGGCACCATTAGCGACGATGCCAGTGTTAGCAACATCGTTGCTGCGCGTCTTCCGGCAATGATGGGGGCAGTATACACTTGAGAGTGTTCCAGTCGATACATTCAGAAGAAGGAGGTCACGAAGAAGTGGCCGAAGTCACGTCTTTCTACTTCCGGTACATACGAGAGTCAGCTCTACCCGACCTGAAAAACGGCATGTTCACTGCAAACTCACGGCCCTCTCTTTCCGATTTAGCTACAGCCCCCCTCTCTTGGCTTCAAATAACTCACTGTTGTCGGCTACGGCCACTGAACAGGCTACACGTTGTAAACAACCGTGGCTCGCTTGCCTGCTCCTCCCAAGCCCCCAGGAAGAGCGGCATGTCTAAAAGCCACCATGGGCTTGGCAGATAACGGTGGTACTGCACCCCATGGCCCAGAAAGACTTTTCAATTAGACTTTGCATGGCGAAAGAAACGTCTATATTTCAGCGGATAATTTTTTTGGGGTACATCAACTAACCAGCCCGAACAATTAAAGGGTCCTTGTTTAAAACGTCACGTTTTTAACATTTTTAACATTCACTAGTAGCCAAATCCAGAGTTATTAAACTAGGTATGACGAACGTGCATAATGGACGCGAGCAGTGGATATAGCTAATGGTTATAATTCACCATGTGTTCTATTAATACGTCCATGGTATTATCTTATGATACACCCGAGAGATGTATGTATGCTGTAAAGCCTGTAACGTGGATGTAACGTCATATATGAAGCGTTTTCCAAACTGGTGGGGCTATCAGCTAGTAGCTATTAGCGGTAGTTAGCATGGATGTATTAAGAGAACAGTAATACCATAATAAGCTCTATGCCTACATAACGTTACTACAGACATAGCTAGGGATTACATCGCATTGGTTCTCTCTTATGATACATCCGAGGGCTGTATGCTGTAAAGCTTGTAACGTGGATGAGCGATGAAGCCATGGATGAGCTCTGTTCACGAAACTGCAGGCTAACCTTAATAGTTAGCGTTAGCCAGTAGCACAACATAATAATTACATCTCCTTGGTTGTCTAAATACATCCATTGTTTATTTAGCTAAGCATGTAAACGATCAGGAACAACGGAAACACAATGTTTAACGTTAGTGAATATTGAATGCATATTTTAGACAATAAAACGGCGAGTTCATGAGTTCGCCACTTGTAAGAGACACGAGAGAGACGCTCATGAACGAGCTTGTTGCTACCGGTTGCTACGACAACACAAACAAACTGTTGCTGGTGCACATGTCCATGGTGACGTCATGGGCCAGTCAACGCGGAAGAGCCGAGCTCCATGTTTGCTTTATGCGCTTTTGAGCACTCTCATTGGAATGTACGGGGCTTCCCGCCGAACACTGTATCCAGTTCTCTTAATACATCCATGGCTCCTCCGGTAACGTTAGCCGTTAGCAGGGTTAGCATGGCGCCGTTAGCCACGGTTAGCCCGGACCAGTCGGGATCACTTTACTGGCAGTGTCTCAATTGTTTTTGCGAGTAACCAACTCGGGTACTCTAGCTATACTGTATAATTCAATGTGAGTACACAAATGTTGAAATGACATAAAATGCCCATCCCTTGTAGCTGTGATAAATTAGCCTGAAGCTAATGCTTAGCTACCTATTCAGGAGGAAATTAGACAACTCTGCATCCTTTTGGACTCTAAGCTGCCAATATTTACCCGGGGTTTGTAACGCTCTGGTCACGCAACTGTTAGAAACACTGTTGTTGTTTTTGCACAGTACCTTTTGAAAAGATGCCTGGAAGTCTGGAATGTGTCTGGGGACACTAGTTCTTGCACTATGACCATTCATTGCACTTTATTATGTTATTCTATGCTCTATTGCATATATGTCTTGTTATGACATTTTGATATTTTTCAAATATTTTAATAAAGAAGTTCAAGTTAAAGTACATGGAATCTTAGAAAATCTTTTTTTTTTACCGTGGACAAAGACTAGTCAATAAGACGAAAGCAGTGTGCATGCGTTGCTCAGGAATGATCAGGTATGTTTCTGGCAACACTTCAAACTTGTTAACGCACTTGAAAAGGCATCACGCGAGTGTGAACATCACTACTACAAGGAAAAAAACGACCGTAATTCAAACGCAGCTCCCGTTGGCATCGATTCCGATCGGGGCCAACGCAATAACGAAAGCAATTAGTGTTTTTATAGCAGCTGATCTACGACCATACTCGGTTGTTGACAAGCTGGGATTGATAATGCTGCACTGTAATCCATAGTTATTTATTTATATTTTTCATTATATTTTATTATGTGATATTGGTTTGAGAATGAGAGTATTTTATTTAGTGGAGAACTTTGCAGCAGTATTTTATTTCTTATTCTTTTTTTATTTTATATATATATATATTATTTATTATATTTTATTAAAAAGTGTTTAAAAAAGTGTAAACAAATTGTTAAAAAAAAGTTTATAGTAATAAACAACCTGCAGTTTAATGTTTGCATTTCTTTCCCTTACTGTACCGAAAATGAACCGAACCGTGACTTTAAAACCGAGGTACGTACCGAACCGTGATTTTTGCGTACCGTTACACCCCTACTCGCTACAACACCTGCCAGTATTAGCAGACACCTCAACACTGCCATGTATTGTTTGTCAGTGTTCTGCCTCCAGCAAATATGGGTTTATTCCATACAGGGCATGATGGTAAAGATCCCCCTTCGAAGGCTAAACGTTTCTGTTAGGATTTAACTACCTCACAGGAAAACTGAATTAAGAGGCTCAGGGTTGTCTATTTTCAAGTTAGAGATAAAGAGACAGTCTTGCTATGAATCTTGTCCTCAAACCATTTCCAGCTGCCAGCTTCACTCTCGCATGTGTAGGCCCATTAGAAAAGTGAATCTAGCATTATAAGCAAGATAACATAAATAATATGATCCTTTCAGGCTTGATCGAGGCTGACGCTGTTCAGAAGTATTCGGCCCTTCACATCGTGGGGATGGTTGGCTCCATTGATAACGACTTCTGTGGAACTGACATGACAATCGGCACTGACTCTGCTCTGCACAGAATCATCGAAGTGGTGGATGCAATTATGACAACTGCACAGAGGTGAGGGGGAGATAGAGCAGCTCTATTTGTTTGTTTATTTATATCAGTTATATTTGATACTGCTATGAGCAGAAATACACCCTGAACTTGCAAATAAAGGTTGGATAATGCAAAATCCATTTGAAGTCCTAAATAGGAGACTTTGTACTTACTGTGACTAAGCATTTCATTGTCCTAGCATACATATACATCTATGAAAGATTTATGTATACCTACTTACACTTGCTTTTTAACAAATGTAAGGTCAATGCAGTATTGGAAAAGGAATGTCAGTATATCCTGAGGAATTAAAGTTGAAATAAAACATATGCTCCGTTGTTGACCTGTCAGGCAATTGAACAGCAAACACATCACCATGTTTAGGCTAATTTCAGCTCTATTTAGCATCACCTTTCAAACGTTCTTGAATACATCAGTATAGCGCTGTGTTACTCAAATGCACTGCTAAGTCATATTTTCTGTTCTGATCTTTCAGTCACCAGAGAACATTTGTGTTGGAGGTGATGGGCAGACACTGTGGGTAAGAATGCATTTGATAAACTCAATAGCAGATCCAAAAACATAATCCCTAATCTCTGCCACAGAGATAGAGACCAATATCACCTCTGTTTATATATACAATGTTCTGTCTGTGTGTTTTATCCTAGCTACCTGGCCTTGGTTAGTGCCCTGGCATGTGGAGCAGACTGGGTGTTGATCCCTGAGATGCCCCCAGAGGACGGCTGGGAGGAAAAGATGTGTGAAAAACTGTCTGCGGTAACACAATCTTATTTGTTCCCCACAGTAAACCCAGTGACTCATAACAAGTGTATATAATTCTGTCTTGCTGTCTTGTTTAACATGACAAGGTTAGTATTCTGCACAACATTTCCAGAAAATCCTGTTTTTCTTTTATCAGAGAAGACTTATGTGAAGTGTTTAGTCTTGAGTCGTCTGGTGTCATATTGTGTTTTTTTCTGCTTTGGAAACATGCCACTGTTCTATGATTCAGACCCGTTCCAGGGGCACAAGGCTGAACATTATCATAGTTGCAGAGGGAGCCATAGACAGGCATGGGAAGCCCATAACCTCTGGTATAGTGAAGGATGTGAGTACCTGAGTGCAAAGAAAGGGGAAGCCAGAAGCATGGAGACCCGACTGATGGAAATCAGTCTTCTGTGCCACAAATAGCCTAAATAAACTGTATTACAGTTTTCTTGATAATTGGCATCAGAATATCCTAACAGGATGCTAATGTGAGTGGAAAAAAGACCCACCTTGCTCCTGATAAGAAAACCATGATGCTGCATGCTAAGTCCACAATAATGCAGTAATGACCAGCAATAAGGTTGGCAGGATATTGCTGATTACAAAGTGCAAACACAAGCTGCAGTGACAAATTTCATTATGAAATAATATATTCTCAGCCTCCCGGCTGTTAGCATCGTCTGGCCCCCTGTGCTTCTGAAAGCCCACGTCACAGCCACCGTCTCAGTTTTTCTGTCATGTTGTTTCTCCACCACCCCTCCTTGTAGAACCGAGCAGGAATGAAAAGGCTGAATATCATAATTGTAGCCGAAGGGGCGATTGATCGTAGCAACACGCCCATTACCACTGACTATATCAAGGATGTAAGTACAGAGCTTTGTGTAAAAGTGTGGCAAGTGCCAGCTTGGACTGCCTCCTGTATGACCTATACTACTGTCCTGCTGCCCTGGTGTGGCTTTAACTCTGTTGCTGTGTTTCTGGAGTGCTCTATCAGACACACTCTCTAGTTTTACAGTATAAGATGGCTGTACCGCTATAAAACCCTGAGCAGATACCCTCACTAAACCTCACGCCCAGACATTTGTGAAATCCACTGTCATTCATTTCTAACCACTTCACACATAGTTGTATTGAATGTTTTTTTTTTTTTTTTAAATGTAATATGGGTATGTATGTTATGACACTGTAAACTTGCTCACAGAGATAATCACCGTATGCCACGACCCTGCGCTAACAGTTTTTTTTATTTAAAGGCAAACATATCAAGCGTTTTGTTTTCTCGTACAGTACCCGAGTATCACCACTTGATTTAGCACTTCCAGCTTGAGATCTTCTGTGATGTTCAGTTCAAGCTAAGAGCTCCCCGCTAACATGACTGAAAAATTAGAATGGCTTGCTTGTGCTTTGCTGTTTCCCCTTCTCTTAAGCTTTTCTACTGTGTTTGTGTTTCAGTGTGTGATGTGCCTGGTCACGTTTGTATGTATGTATGTACGTTTGCATACACACTTGTTTCATAGTATGGTTCTATTGCAGACAGAATTTCACTTTTAGCGGAATTACTAATATGCATGAAATACATTTGCATAATCTCATGAATCCGTTAAATATACTGTACAGAAGTAGTTCCCTTTAGAGGAATAACAAAGAATATTGCCGCAGTATTTGCTAAGACGTGTACATTTTATCCTCCTAGCTTGTTGTCAAATGCTTGGGTTTTGACACACGAGTGACAATCCTAGGGCATGTGCAGAGAGGAGGGACCCCTTCTGCTTTTGACCGCATCCTGGTAGGTCCACCACTTATTTATTTATTTTTAACATGAATTAATCCATTTTTCAAGCAAAATACTAAACATTTGCTGGTTGCAGCTCCTGAAATATCAGGATGTGATGCTTTTCTTTGTCATATCCGATAGCAAACTGAATATCTTTGGGTTTTGGACTGTTTGGCTTTGGGAAGTTGTAACACGCATTTTGTAGACATATCAATTCATTGAGAAAATAACCATTAGTTGTAGCTCTAATATAAAATTGATTATACACTGATTTTAGAACCATAACATTGTCAGATTCGATTTATCTGCCTTTGTTTGACTACCATTTGCATGTTTGACTTTTACAACTTGTAGCATTTATAATAGAAATTATCTATATAAGTGTGCACACTATCAATCAGTTGTACACGTTTGCTGTGTGCTCTATTTGAGATATTTTGGTAGGAATAGTCCAGTTGTCCAAAGCATTTCCGGTTTAATCCTGTGTGTGTCTGAGGAGAATTGGCTCCAGGTTTCAGGCTAAGCACATTAACCTGATTTGTAGCTCAACACGTGAAGCACCGCATCACAAACAGTGACAGACAAATCTCTTCACGTTTACCACACACCAAATACAAATTGAAGCTGAGAAAAAGACATATCAGAGGATTTTTTTTCTCCCGATATTGTGTCCAGTGTGAAAAATAAATCACTGGATTTGGGGAAGAATGTGTTGGCAAAGAAAACATTACATGTGTACAGGAGAAACAAAGACATGTTTTGATAGTGAGGATGACGCAGTTTTATCTGTGTGTGTTTGCTCACACAGGCCAGTCGTATGGGTGTGGAGGCTGTTCTTGCCCTTCTTGAGACCACAGCCAACACGCCAGCCTGCGTGGTCTCTCTGTGCGGTAACCAATCGGTGCGCCTGCCTCTGATGGAGTGTGTACAGATGGTAGGCACTGGACCGGGCTGGAAACAGGCCACACATTCAATGCACACACAAACGCTTATTTACAAAAGTACGGAAGCTGAGGCGAGAGGGGAACTGCAAAGCACATACAAACACAAAACTGGGAAATGACTCAGCTGGACTAAGAGAGGCAGAGTCAATGGGGGCGGGTTGGAGGAGCATTAAGGAATGGCCCATCGGGCCTGAAGTGCCACTAATGTTCACAAGAGAGTTGTATTGTTTGAGAGGCAGTTGTGTCTGGTTAATGATTATGTAAAGCACTTGGCAGGGTTGGCGATGACTGCCTGCTGGATGGTGATGTAATAGCAACCCATTACCATAGAAACGCATAGAGGCTTTGTTGTTGAACTTGAATACCATGTTTAGATTTTGACAGAACTCAAGGGACAATCTCGCCAAATGTTGCAATTATTTTTTTCAGATTTTGTAAAGTGGTTCAAGGAATGCAGTTCTATTCCAGGTCAAAATATGGTTACATATTAGCTCAGTATTGATGACATGTCTACTCTTGCATTGTTCTGTCTCTTTAAAATAGAAAGGCGGTGAGTCCCAAATGCAGCAATTGTTGTGCTCATAATAGGCCCTTCAAAGATCACAGTATGAATGCCTACACGTATTTCATCATAGCTGATATAAATTAAACAAAGTGCCTCTGCTTTTGTACATACAGGAAGTACAGTGTATGAAATTATACTGAATTCAAACAGTGAAAATACTCCTCTTTTCCTTAGACTCAAGAGGTCCAGAGGGCCATGGATGGAAAACGGTTTGAGGAGGCTGTTAAGCTTCGGGGCAGGTATGACTGACGGCCCGCTGGGACCAATCCCATATACCAAAGACATCACTTAACTCAAGCTCAAGACATGGAATGAGTTTGATGTTGCTTACTGTAGACAGGTGTAGTACAGAAAGTGGACCATGGTGCTATTTTAAGCACCATCAATCTGTCGTTTATACACAGCATAGAGTCAACGATTAGTTGTAAATTATAATGATGCAGCTAATTCAATTTACATCCCTCAGTTTTGACCCTCAGTCACTCCAGGAATTTGCGATGTCGCGATTGCAACAATTCAACCAATCTCCCGAGAGTTTAGTGCTACTCGCAATTTTGTCCAACCACCGCAACTTTAGCGCAAATTTGACCAATAACCCGAGCGTCCCCAACTTCCACCAATCACAGCAGTCCCCCGTGCCAGACCTTTGCCTAGGTACCGGACACTGAGAGCCACTGACCAAGCGGGAGTGAGAACGAGTTGATGTAACACACGTACGTCGCCAAATTAATTTCCTTGTTTTTGGTATGAAGATGAGACGTGTGACTCGAACATCTCACATTGACCAACAAAACATACCACCAAAGACCATGCAGAACAATTCAGATTGTCCTGCCAACCTGTACACATTTTAACATCAAAGTACGCTGTAACGATTTGTCACTCTGAAGTCGCTAAAAGCTGCTGCTGTTTCAATCCTGTCTGCTTTCTGCAGCGGGTGGGGCTGCTTCTTAGTTCTCCCCGTGACACACAGACACACACACACACACACACACACACACACAGTAGATGCAGGAGAAACCGGAGAGGAGAAGGTAATAAGAAGATGACTTGAGTTGAGTACAGCTACGCTCGTGATTGTAAGTGCAATAAAAAGTTAAAGGCCAATTAGTAGACTACTTTATCAAACCGTAAGTGAATATATCCCAGACCAGGATAGGAAATTAACTTTCAAAATGTGAACATTAACCAGCCACTAACAGATATATGTTCAAATTTGATTCATTCAATTGTAAATAATTATTTTGTGTCATAAATCCACCAGCCATTTTCATATTATACCAGCATTTGCAGCATCCTGAGCCTTTTTGGTAAGGTTAAGCATGTTTTACAGTAACCGCAGCCCGCGTGGCGCATCCAAATGTGTCGTCATGAGATCGCCGTGACCATTTTATACCTGCGCTGGTGGTCGCGACACTAGTTGCAGTCTTCTCCTGAACAGAGGTGGTGCTAATGAGCAAAGACAACAGACGTTGCTCTTTCTACGGACTAGAAGAAGAAGAAAAAGGTAAACAACGGCAGAACTGGCTGCAGCATTGCCGTCAATGCTTCGATTTGATTGGATGAGCTACTTCGTCGGATCAAGCCTTTCATTCACCATAAAAGAACTCATCTTAACCCAGTAAGTTTACAAGAGAGACTAGCAGTCACTGTGAGAGCCCTGGCATCCGGTTGGCTGTGACCCGTTCGGCCTCCCGTTTCCGCTTTGTCGCGCGCCGCGGGGGGGGGGGGGGGGGGCCGTGCGCGACAGCTCGGCGCGCTCTATAAATCGGACGCGCTGGCAGGATATGACATCATTTTGACGTCACGATGGCGCGCGCCAGCTTGGATGCGTTCAGTATATAACACCTATTAGCCTACTGGGAACTACTCAGAGTAGTTTTATTCATCCTGAAACAAGTTTCCTTTTATTTTTTAAGAAGTACACTAAAAAACTTTTTTGCAATTTTCACCATCTCCTGCAATTTCATCACAACAAAAAAACAGAACATCGCAACTTTTATTGCAATTTTGAACAAAAGCTGCCCCAAAATCTGGCATTTTGGGCCACAACAATCCAAAAAAAAGGCAGCGAAACTTGAAAGGACTGCTATATTGTGCATTTTCATGTATGTGGTGCTGAAAATGTTCCATACTATTGGTGTAACAATATTGCCTGTGCCATGTTTTACTGCAGGAGTTTTGAAAACAACCTGAGGACATACAAACTGCTGGCTCATCGTAAACCAGAATCCGAACTGCCAGTTGTAAGTCACCTCACAACATCTTGACATTTCCTTTCCTTTTGACAGTGACAGTGTTGTCAGCTCTGTTCCCTCGCTCCTAACACAAGCCAGAAATATACAGACACATACTAAGCAGGAGTTGTTTTTTTTCCACACATAGTAGCAGCCCCCACCATGCCTGGAGTGCAGACTGTTTTTTAGAGAGTTACATTTCCCTCCCCAAACCACTGAGATGTTTAATTTTTTATTACTGTCCTAAGGATCTGCCAACAAATAATGACTCAGCTGATGCAGTTGTGGTGCACTGTGCTGCTATTTTCAGATGTATCCTTGGCAAAACAAGGCTCATGTACTGATTAAAGTATTCCTGTAAGTGCATGATTTGGCAATATAGAGTAATGTGAGTATTTCTCTGAAAACAGGTGCATAAAGCATGCTAGTTAAACATGGTGTCAGTGGTTTCCTGCTGTTAAGTGGAAAATAAGGTGACTTGTAATTATGTGAACCAGTTAATAATACACTGTTTGCTAGTACCTGCTTGCTGTGTAGGCTATAGTTGCAGTGGTATGCATCACATAAGGCCCAGGTGGCTCAGTGTTGGTCTGTCGTACAGCGATATCACATGACACCTGGCTCCCCACTAAGGGATGACTTGTTCAACCCTGCCAGGAGCTGTGACAGCCTGCTGGTGTAGCTCCAAAAGAAGCAGCTCAGATCAGTGAAGTGTAGAGGCAGCATGACAGACGCCATGCTGTGGAGCTCGCCTCAGGGTTTGGCTCCCCCTGCATCTGTGATAATGACCAATGTAGGCCCAGCATGGAGCTGAGAGCAGAGCAGAAACCATTTATTGATTCACTCTGCGGAGCTTGATTACCTGTCCTCCCAAAACAACTGCAACATACAGTCTTTATTTAGTGGGATGATAAACAATGTTAGTCCCATTTCATGTCCGTTTTCTGCCCTCAGAGCAACTTCAATGTGGCAGTGTTGAATGTTGGTGCCCCTGCAGCGGGCATGAATGCTGCCGTTCGTTCAGCCGTCAGGGTGGGCATCTCTGAAGGGCACAAGATGTTTGCTGTCAGTGATGGGTTTGAGGGATTCTACAAAGGCCAGGTGGGTACTACTGTATATGACATATATACTAGTGCACTGTTGCATGTATATAATACACCACTTTGCAATCTCACTCCATTAAATTAAAAATCTTGTAGGAAAGTCATCACACTAAGGATATTTAATGTTACAATTGAAATGTATTCATCAAATAACCTACACTAACAGTTTAATAAAATATTGTGTGTTCCACATTTTAATCAATAGCTCAAAGAGAATTGGCGAGTCAGACAGTGCACAACCATTGTTAGGCCACAAGGGATAATCTGTCTAGATTAATGTAAACCAATTTCCTGCACTGACTCTCCCTCCTCTGCCCGGCTCAGCCAAAGTTGATGCAGTACCACAATAAACTGATAGAGGGCAAAAGAATACACAGACAGTAAAACACAGCTTCTGAGTAATCAATCAGTGGGATGATTTTCACGTGATCTAAACTATGGAGGAAATCTTCAATGATGAATGAAAGGTAAAAGCAGACAGTAGATATGTGAGTCTTTATGTGAACCCAGGTCTGTGCTGTAATTCGAGACTGCTATTTTCCTGCTCTGTGACTGGTAGAACTGGTTTCCTCTCTTTTATCCTCCTTTGACCTTTTCCCGGAGAAAAAAAAGTCCATAGTTGTCTTATTCAAAGAACAGCACTTAAACGATCTGATCGTTTATCTGCATCAAAATGTCCTCAGTATTAGTGGTTAGTTAAACATCCGGTGTGTGCTCTGGCCAGCTGAAATCAGGCTGTGCCAACTGACCCCAGGAAGATTAGACCAGCGGGAGTAATGGATTTCTATACTTCTGTACTTCTGCTACACACCTCTGTGATTTCACCGGTCCACTTCCTCTGTTATATATAAGAGTGTGTGGCCAGAAAGTTAACTCTCCTAACAATCTCTGATCACCGAGACACCAGGAAGATGTGTCAGATAATACAGAACTGTAACTAACACAGGAGGTTCTGGTTGTATTAAGATGTGAGGTAAATGGACCAACCACAATAAAGAATCAATTTTAGGCATAGGATTCATACATTTGAATGCTAAAAGAAGGACATTTTTAAAACTTGATGGAGTAAGATTTGCATGTGTCGCTGTTGTCTTCCCCTCAGATTAAGGAGATTAAATGGGCTGATGTCGGAGGATGGACGGGACAAGGTGGATCCCTGTTGGGAACCAAAAGGTAAAGTCTTGCTCAGTTATCTCTGGTTGAACAGCAACTGTTCAGCATTCAAAATGAGATTCATAAGGTTTAAAAAAAAAAAAAAAAAAAAATATATATATATATATATATATATATATATATATATCAGTGTTTCCCACACATAGACTAATGTGTGGCAGTGCGCCGCACTATCAACACCGGCCGCCGCACATTGCGTTTCATTATTAGTATATTTTTTTTTTTTAAACGCTATTTAAAACACGTTAAGCTACATTTCCTTTTCCTGCCCTCCTCCGTCTCTCTGTCACTTGTGTCTTGCTCACACACACACACAGCTCCTCCCACCGTGCAGTGTTTGGTGTTTTTAGCCCCCAACGGCGCCTTTCAGGCAGCGCGGCAATAGTTATGTTTCAAGGGTTAAGGTGAGGGTTAGCTGCTTGGAAGGCGACGTTGGAGGCGACCATTGAGCCCTCTTGATTGTTACGAAAATAAGTATTCCCCCCCTGATACGAGGTGACGACCCCCCTTTTCCTTCTGTCTGTGTGTGGGTAAAACGGACACAATGACAGACAGCAGCACTCTGCTGCACACATCTGTTGGAGCAGAGGAGAAAAAGAGGAGCAGGGAAACACTAAAGCAAATAAAAACCGCGATTACAGCGGGTTACTACCGTTGGTCGTCAAATACCGCCGCTTTGTATCATACAGATGCTAAAGGGTTTTGTGTGTCGGTATGAGACGCTGACAAAGTGGCGGTTGGGAATGAGAATGGGCTGCACACCCTGTACTGTTATTGGCTGGGGGTTACACACCCACATGCAGCCAAAGGCTCTTTGCTGACACCCATAAAGTAACTCTAACCCACAGCAAAATAAAAATAAAAGTTAAAATACAGGCAGAGGGCAGGGTCACTGTAGATACAGACACTGAACACACTTCTGGTGGGTCACAAGTGATGATTGAAAGGAATTATTTTTGTATTAGTCTATACATTGTTTTTTACGATACTGCTGCATATTATACCTTTTAAGGACCACATTCACAGCTATATACTTTGTAACTGTTTGAATGTTTTGACATGCACTGAAACAGTTCATATAAAGAAATAACTATTCTTTCCTTTCCTACAGAACACTTCCTGCAAAGCATATTGACAAAATTGCTGAGCAGATGCGAGAGCACAACATTAATGCACTCCTAATTGTTGGTGGATTTGAGGTATGTTTAAAGCTTTCATTTTTGTCCCTGCTAGCTAATATAGCTAATGAGGCTACATTGTCATTTTTACTTTCCATAAGCTTTTAAGCTCTTAGACATTTGAAAATTCATGACAGGAGCGCTAATGCTATATTTAATATTCAGCAACATGGTGAGAATGCTCATACACTTAAAAACGACAAACTGTTGAAGCATTACTGATTATATTATCAGATGTCTATATGTACAGTATATGACAGTGAACACAATAATGTTGATCCTTTCCATCAGTCTTATCCCATTTTATGTCAGCATACCACCATATGGCTCCTTACATAGTCATCTACATAATCATGCTTCAAAGTAATTTCTTGGTTCACTGTTGATTTTCATTACTCTAAATATATCATTAGAGAGAAAGTAGGATTCTAAATTTGAGGCATTTCAATTATTGAAATGAAAAGTAAAGCAACACACACTACGGGCCCTATCTTGCACCCAGCGCAATTGACTTTGTACACCGACGCATATATCATTCCTATTTTGCACACGACGCACAGCGGACTTTTCCCTCCACAAACTCACGTCGTTAAATTAGGAAATGAACTTGGGCTCCCGGGGGCGGTTCAGCAAAAAGAGGAGGCGTGTTCCGGTGCAAACGTTCCCTAATGCTATTTTGCAGTTTCAGAAAACAATTCCGCCACAGACCAGGAAAAACCTAGTCTAAAGTCAATGGCGCGTTATTCAGATGCTATTTTAAGGGCGCATGCTTGGCCGTAATGTAGAGTGTGCACACCGCGCATACACTTGGCTTCTCTCATCTCACGGACCCAGCAGTTCACATTTTTTGCAAACCATACATAAATACAAGGAAAAATATGACCTTGTTTTACACAACATTTCCATGAATCATGGATGTGTTGATGACATAAATGAGGAAATATTAGAGGACTTAAGGAGATGTGATGTTGAACTGCATGTGCCGATGCCACTTAACCCAAATGCTCCAGCAGCAGCACGGGAGAGGAGAGACAGAAGAGCTGCAGCGTCTATAGTGAGGTCATCTCGGTCTAATGTTAGACTACATTGCAAAAATATCACCATGCATTCATAACCTCGTGATTCAGTGAGAGTGAGCCCAAAACATCGGAAAGTATGTTTTTGTGACATTTCTTTATTTACATTTTGTCAAAAAGAAAAATCAATAGCAAACGTCGGTCTCCTCGGCTGTGAACCGCTCCTGGCATGCGCCCATGGATGTATTAGAGCGTGCGCCTAGCAAATCCGCCATTATAATAGCAATCCGCCATGGAACAAGCGTGCCTGCTTTTAAAGGGAACGTGAGAGAACGCTCCGATTGGTTTATTGCACATTACGCCCAAACCACACCTATGAGTAATGTAGCTACTTCAGACCAACCCATTTTAGATTTGCGTCGGGCGCAAGAGTCATTTATCCCGCCGGTATAATAGCAACAGCGCCCGAGAGCCGCGTTTGATACTTGCGTTTCAGATCGTTAAAATAGGGCCCTGTAACTGAAATATAACAATATGATGATTTGGTTATAATTGGAAACAGGGAGCACCTGCTTTTTTCCAGCCATTTCACGCAATCCCATTAAGATGCTCACCAGCTTTATTTTCCTGTGATATATGCAAGTAAATGTATATGTATGGATGTGTGTGTGTGTGAGAGAGATAATGTTTAGAGTATGTGGAGTGGTACCTGTCTGTTTTCGCTGCTGTCCGCTGTGATAGACCTGGCTCCTCCCCTTGGCACCCTGTCCTTCCCCTCCTTGTGGCAAGTAGCACCTCTCAACCAAACCAACCTGCCAGCCACCCTTGCAGACACTAAAGTGCTTGGCTCTGCCCTGCAGGGCTTCCTGTCACTGCTGGAATTGTTAACGGCGCGCGGGAAATATGACGAGTTCTGTGTGCCCATGGTCATGGTCCCAGCCACTGTCTCCAACAATGTGCCGGGCTCAGACCTCAGCATTGGCGCTGACACGGCTCTGAACGCCATCACTACTGTAAGTGATGGGGCTGGCAACCAGAACAGTTGAACTCACAGCAACACACAGACAGATAGATAGAAACCACACACACAAGCAGACAAACAGTCAAACTTGCTCATGCTCACATAGCCAGCCAATCATGTTTCAAGAAAGGGAAAAATTTATCAGTCAGTGAATTATTTGGAGGAAATTTTGTGAACATTGCACCTGTTAGCCACATCTGGACTAAAACAAAAACATCAGAAACTCAGCCAGACAGACAAATAGAGTCACATCTGTACTGTGAGGCCTGACTGGTAAAGGTAAAACCAAGGTACCGAGTAGCGTCCCTCCCTTCCCTATCAGGTGAGTAAGTGAGTGACAACATGCAGGCATGCTGTGAGGTGCACGAGAGTCGTGGCCGCCAATGTTTGCTCTGCTCTCCCTGTCTGTGTGTTTGTGTCCTCCCACATCATGAACATCAAGATGAGTGGTTAACATGATGTCTAGTTGGCTCTCACATACAGCTACAGAGCACAAACTAACACCTTGTAGTAGTTAACATGCACTGCATTGCATCTGTCTGCTTGTATTGATAATGAAGCTTCTATACAAACTTTATTTAGTAACATTGCATAAATCTGAGGTTCTTTATGCGAAGAATATATAAAGATAATACCCAACATTGCTCTTGCTGTTTTTGTTTAAAGCATCATGGTAACTCAAATGCACTAAAGACCCAGCGCAAATATAAACAGGATAACATCTCCAAACCTGAATCTTTGCCACCATCTTATTCATCCTTCCTGTGTATGCAGACTCAATCGGTGCTCGTCTTGCCTGCAGATAACCTTCCACAGCAGATGTGGCCGTCATATGGTTGTCCTATGCAGTGTCACTGCATTGAGCTGCTGAATCACGAACACACAGACCTCTGTCTTTCTTCCCTCTGTTCTATCTGTTCCATCACCTTCCTTCTACGTTTTGTCCTTTCAATGTCCTGTCCCTCCATTCTCTTCATTTTCCCTTCTTCACTTTCTTCTGTATCTCTCTATCCACACGTCTGTCCCTCTGTCCTTTCTGCCAAAGGGAAGCCATTGCCGCTATCACACGGAAAGAGCCGGAATGGCAGGATACACTCCTGTAAACTGAGAGAGATTCACCTCTCTCTCTCAGTGGCCAGCCTTTAGTGGCTCTAACGCGTTTTCATATACTGCCGCTTCAGGCCTTTGAGAGTCTGCTGCAGCTGTATGAGGCTCGCTCTGCCTATGAGGAGCTTTGCATCCCGATGTGTATGCTGCCTGCCACCATAAGTAACAATGTACCAGGCACAGATCTCAGTATCGGGGCAGACACGGCCCTCAATGCCATCGTGGAGGTAAGGCAGACAAACCGCCGCCCCAACAACTTTGACCGCTTTGTTTAAAATGTTAATGCACAGAGGATGAAAATGACACATAATATCACGTTAATGGTCCAGTGCTTATACTCAGCAGACTGTCAGCTTGCAAAAGCACATGTGCAGTAAAGTGTTGCATGAGTATTTGCTGCAGCTCTATAGATTTCTGTATCTGTATCTTAACCTAACTTTAGTTCTAACATTATACCTCAGAATTAACCTTAACCCAAACACTGAAGGCAAGTAGGGTCTAATGAAAGATGCTATCAAGTTGCATTATGGGAAATGTTGATCCAGTGTTGACCCATTCTATTCTAATATCTCGGCCTCGGCTGCCTCGATCCGTCTCTTGTGAGTCCCCCCCAACTTTATTGATGTGGAATGCGCCTTTAACATTGTTGTAGCATCTGAAACTGGAATTATTACTGACATCACAGTCACCTGATGTCAAACTGATTATCAGCATTGGACTATTAAAATAATGTTTTAATATCAGATCAAATAGAAAAGATAATTTATACTGTATCTATAAATAAAATTCTAACCAAAAGTTCTAACCAAACATTTTAATTTTAAATATGTGAAGTTTACCATTTGATGTGCTCTCTCATCCTTATGCAGGACTCCAGTCTAACTGGCGAAAGCAGCATTTTAGCCTGAATCTGCCTGAATTGTTAAAACGTAGCAAGTTGACTCTTGTGCAGATTGAGAAATAAGCATGCTGGCCTTGAAACTAGTGTCTTGCTGTTGTATTTCTATGTGTAATGTATTTATCAGAACATGACTAATCGTCACACTTCCAACCTTGCTGGTTTGATTTTTTGGCACTTTGATATGTTATTAAACAAGACATTTATCTGGAGATATCTCACATATTAACATAGTTTCATATATAATTCATAATGCTAAGCTTGTAATAATCACCTCATGTGTACTGACATTGTGAGCTTATATGCATGTGTCAGACTTGTGACCGCATCAAGCAGTCGGCCAGTGGGACCAAGAGACGCGTGTTCATCATCGAGACCATGGGAGGCTACTGCGGCTACCTGGCCAGTGTAGGCGGCCTGGCTGCTGGAGCCGATGCTGCCTATATCTACGAGGAGCCATTCGACATCAGAGACTTGCAGGTAACACATAATGTCTTAGTAACACGCACACATGCACCTCAACATTGACTGGCTCTGCTGTTTGTGTCTCCTCTTTGATTTCTCAACTCTCCATCAAGGCATTCACTCCCTTAGGCCCCATTCAGACCAAAATAGTGATCTGGCGATTTGCCGCAGGGTTGTGCGGCGGTGTGGTCACTGAAACTGCCCATTTGTGTGACATCCTGTTGTGTTCTTTGACCCCCCAATGTAGCACAAGTAGACTTAATATTTCACAGTTACCGTTTTCCGTCAAATTGTTTATAGATCTCGACGTTTCCAACTGCACTTGAAGGCAGCTTCATTTCACAGAGTAAGAGAGAAAGAAAAGACAAAGAGCCAAGCGAGACAAATCGACTGTGCTTTGTTGTTTGGCAAACAGTCAGCTGTTACACAAACTCCTGGGCAGTTCAGACTTTCTTGTGGCAGCGATAAAAGTAGTGATGTTTACTGTACAGAAGTCTCACACCGCCTCAAAACTGGTTGACAAGTCTGATTGCGGTTACATGATTGTCCACTGCAGCGTGATGTCGGGGTTGCGTTCCTTCAAAAGTTGAGTTGGTCTCAACTTTACGCCGCAGGCCCGCTGCGTTGTTTTGTGTGTGTCCCCTGTGGCAAACCCCACCGCAGCCTGAAGCACTACCCCCATTCAAAATGAATGGAAAGACCTGCGTTTTTGCTGCACCGTCTGACGGCTGACGCAGGCTGTGTGAATGCCCACTCACACTCACTTCATCTACAAGAGGCAATTCAGACTAATTTTGGGATGCCCTCAACAGTGCAATGCCATCTACTGGTCACTCACATTTCCTATTTATTCCTACAGGCCAATGTTGAACATTTGACTGAGAAAATGAAGACCAGCATTCAAAGAGGACTGGTCCTCAGGTAACATGATGATTCCAGCAGTCCAGACAATCACAGCTAATTTTAAGGCTGAGCCACTTAGTGATTATGTGATGTTGTGCAAGTACAAATTCAGACACATAACTGGTGCACTGCTGCTGCATTTTTGAAGTTCCTATGATCCAGTATTTCCTGTCCTCAGCACTTGATTTTAAGCTGCTTGTATAGTAAACAGAAGCAATGTTGATGTCAACACTTAAAACAGCTGATATTTTGTTTTCATCTTGTTGTCACTATGACATGATCTCAGTGAGGAAAGAACAATGGCTACATGTAGACTTAGACATCTGACTAATAACTGTAAAATAAATAAAAGTGTGTGTGTGTGTGTGTGTGTGTAGGAATGAGAACTGTAATGAAAACTACACCACCGACTTTATCTACCAGCTGTACTCTGAAGAAGGAAGGGGAGTGTTTGACTCCAGGAAGAATGTGCTCGGACACATGCAGCAGGTAGGCACAGCCACACTGGTTCCCATTTCATTTCAATTTAATTCAATTTTATTTATAGTGTCAAATCATAACAGGAGTTATCTCAAAACACTTTACAGATAGAATAGGTCTAGAGACCATACCCTATAATATAATAATAATAATAATAATAATAATAATAAAGACCAAACAATTTCATACTGACTAAATGGGAGTATTTCCTTTCTGTAGCTTTATCAGGGGTAACAATTCATTCAGACTAAAGAAAGATTTAATAACATTTGTCTATATTTGTATCATAAATATGCAGATCTTCATTTTACATGGATGGGCTTTGTTGTATTTTGGCTTTGTGTGTCTTGAGAGTAGTGCAGATAAAACTGGATCAAACTAAACTTTGATGATCCTCAAGGGGTTGTGCCTGCAGCAAGTAATGGGTTTCAGGAAAAATGAAAGTACATTTGGTTCCAGAAAACATAGCACAAATAATAACCATATAATAAAGAAAGACGTTTGGTGGGTGTCCTGGTGGCTCTGGGTTTGAATCTGGTCTTATATATTTGATGAATACAGGGTTTCTACAGGTTTCAACAAGTCAAATGTAAGACTTTTTAAGACCTTTTTAAGACAAAGACATAAAAAAAAAAAAATGATGTCAGAGTCCGGAAACTTCGTCTGAAACAATTCCCCGATTTCCTCATCGGCATATAGATGTATATGTCTAGATTGGCTGCAATAGCAGTTGCATGTTGGTCTCATTTGTAGTTGTAATACAGCGAATTATATTTGGACTAGCGAAAGAAAGAACTACAACAACACAGAATATAAAAAAAAAACATTGTAAAGTGCTGCAGGAACATTTCAATGAGCATTAGAGGTAGTGTTACATTGACGTAGGAAAATTAAGACCTGTTTAAAATTATTTAAGACCTTCAACATGATACTTCAGCAGATTTAAGACTTTTTAAGGCTTAACATTTTGATTCTTAAATTTTAGACTTTTTAAGACCCCGTGGAAACCCTGGAATATACATCTTTCTATCATCATTTCCTGTTTCTTGACTGTGGATGTGACATATTTACCATTAAAAGACCAACAAAATTTACAGCAGGTTGAGAATGCAGGCTGTAGTGTAAGAAGACAACAGAAAAGTCTGAAACAAATGAGAGTCTGGCCACAGCACAACTAAAGGAAAATGCCAAATTTAATACACAGCACATATGGACAAAATATCATATATCATATATTGTTTTTTTGGGGTTAAAGAATGCGATAAAATGAAACATTTTGATTCTTTTGAAAGGGAGGAGCACCGTCTCCGTTTGACCGTAACTTTGGGACCAAGATCTCTGCCAAGGCAATGCAGTGGGTTAGCAAAAAGCTGCTGGAGACATTCAGACAGGGTAAGGTTAATGCTCCACTTCAATATTAGTGAGACGACGCATGGTAGTGGATCCTTCCTCCCTACAGAGGCGTGACCTGTCATGAAGTCACTGTCTGACATTTTGATGTATTTCTGTCCTCTCAAAGGAAATCACTTATTGATCATTTACATCCATACACATAACTATTTAATGAGAAAGTGACTTGAATGTTCTTATGGACGGATAACGCTAACAACTGTGAGTGATGTGTGAACTGTAGTTTGTCTTAAAAGCACACTGCATGTGTATAAACTTTAGGCTACAATTAAAGTTAAAACAACTCTTTTGTTTTTTATGTCTATTTCCCATACACATGGATGACATAAGATGAAGGTAAATCTTTTTTTTTTTTTTTGCTGGCTCCATGACCATCTATATCTTTATATTTAGCTCCATGTCCCTCCCTGTCGTCTTTGCGATTATTCTGCCATATTATGGATCCACACAGGCGGTCTAGGCACTTGTGGGGTACAGCTAAGACTGGTTAGCCTTGCTACTGTCTTAGGGTCCTATTTTAACGGACTAAGTGCGTGAAGAGCCTGGCGCAGGTGCGTTTAGGGCGTGTACAAATCCACTTTTGCTAGTTAAACGGCGGGGAAAAGGGTCCGTGTGCCAGGCGCTTGGTTCAAAAGGGTTGTACTTAGTGTCTTCATTAATTACAGGTGTGTTTTGGTCTTAACATGCAATAAACCAATTAGAGTGTCATCTCCCATTCTCTTTAAAAGCCAGGCACGTTTGTATCTTGACTCATTGCCATTATGATGGCGGATTTGCTAAACAGGAAGGAGAGATATTCAGGAGAAGAAACTGATGATCATATCATAATACTATTTCACATTGTAATATTTTTATTTTTAATCCTTTGTATGTTTGTGTGCTGCTGCGCGTCCCTGTGTGTGTAACAAGCATAGTGTGCGCATGCTGTGCACGAGCCTAGGCACATTTTACTAATGTGCTGTTAAAATAATAAAATGCTGCGTTATTGACTTTAGACCAGGTTTTTGTTGGTCAATGGCGCGATCACTTCCCGCTGCCTCAAGATAGCAATACTCCAAGAATTCACCTGAACACACCTTCCTGTAAGACCAGCACGCCCATAGGCGCACAGATGGGCGCAGGTGCTTTTGCTATTTAAACAACGTGGGCGCTGGACGGGAAACTGACAAATGCATCTGTCTTAAACTAGCAAAGACACTTGGATCGGGCTTTGCGCTGCGCCAGGTGCAAGATAGGGCCCTTAGTCTCACAAATTTAGCAGTAGCCACCATGCTACTCTATTTCCAGTTCCCAAGTCATCTGAAATTGTAAGACTGGAAACTATGAGCATGAGCTGTATCAATAATGGAACCATTTTCCTGCTTTACCCCACATTTTCTGTCTATGATGCTTGATGTTGCCTCAGTTGCTTCCTGTCTTTCAGTTGCACCTCATTGTAGCCCTCCTGTAGATCCACACAGAACTGCTTCCATCCCTCTATAGAACCTCTCACACCCACTGCCAAATGTCTGTCCGTTTGCAACCAGCAAAGGTACGTTCCTGTGTTTCCTCCTCTGACTGCTCCGGTGTTTCCCTGCAGGCCGAGTGTTTGCCAACACCGAGGACTCCTGCTGCCTGCTGGGGATGCGTCGCAGGGCTCTGGTCTTCCAGCCCGTTGTACAACTCAAGGACGAGACCGACTTTGTGTACGTATCACACTACTCAAACTCCACCAATGTTCTCTGGCAATTTCATTGGGGGGGGGGGGCTTGAAGGTATTTGAAAATACACATGGGTCAGTAAAAGTTCTAATTTATAAATTTTACACAAAATACAAAAATTCTCAGTATTGTAGCAGTAATTAACCTTGATCCGTATCTCAAACAATGCTGTGGTTGATGCTTGACTTTGAGGGAATTGGGCCTGGAAAGTCACTGAATTTGATACTGAAGGTGGTGTGGGAACCCTGTTCTAGTTGTGGTTAGGGGTGTAACCATCCAATATTATCAATATAAAGTGAAAATATCAATACATATCGTCATCTTTAGGATGCGCCTGTATTTTGAAATTCCCACTTTAGATTTATTCTTTTTATTAAATAGAGTAGTTTGTTTTAATTTCAATGTCTGGAAGAGCTCAGTAATGAAATTGTCAAATCATATTTTAGTTGCTTTTCGTAAATATATATAAAATTGTGTTAAATGGGCTTATGGTATCGCCTCGTATTGGTCGCAGGCCGCTGAATAGAATCAAAATTGTATCATGGCAGACTTTGTGATATCAGTAAATATTGTATCTTTGTCCTAAGAATGGATATAATATCGTATCAGGATATAACGTGTGATTTACACCCCTAGTTGTGGTACATGTTAGTGTTGGCTCCCCCCAACAACAATGTGGGACCACAACTAAGATGACTGATGCTAAATAGTTATATTTATATTAGAGCTGATCCATCAATTAACCCAAACACCAGTTTTAGCCTTTAAAGTCACTCTTGTATCACATATCCATGTGGTCTCTGCTCCCTATTATATAATTATGATATTTGCTCGCCTGCCTGCAGTCACAGGATCCCTAAGGAGCAGTGGTGGTTGAAGCTGCGTCCTCTGATGAAGATCCTAGCCAAGTACAAGACCACCTTCGACGTGTCCGACTCCGGACAGCTGGAGCACGTCGTACGCAACCGGCCTAAAGAGTCTGACGCTTCAGTAGCCATGTGAAGACCTAAAACAAAATCCAGTCTGTATGTAAGACTGAATGTCTGTGAGGAGTTGGCGCATGTGTAGTAAAAGAGCTCCGGTAATCAGCAGCCATCTCTGTTTGGCCACATGCTGTGTTCATTTCCTGTCTGTGTCATTTCCTTCAGTGTCACTCCACTGTTTTGGCTCAACTCATGAACTGTAACCTAGCCTCTGCAGCGCCCCTAATACCAAACACCCTCTTGCTCTCGCACACATCCACACAGCTGTGTGTGTCCTTGTTGCCCTGGATGTTTAATGTCCCCGCTGTTTTAAAATTGCACTTTCTCTGTGTCCAGTTGCTTAAGCAGGCTCCGAAGCTCAGAGCTGCACGAGGACAGAATAGACATTGTATCTGCTGTAAGAAACAGTGTGTGTTATCTGCCTAGAACCAGTGTGAAGTTCAGCATATTTATTAGAGACTGATGCAATACAGTTCTACTGCTGCAAGTCAAGAGAACTGCGTGCTGTGCTTTACACTGAAACTAATATTTATCTTTTTAACATTGTTTCTTATTTTGCTCGCAAACATGGATATTTTATTAACCGTAGGCACTGCTGTACTGAGTAGCTGTCTGTCATAATGCACCAACGAGTTATATGTGTACAGTAAGAGACTAATGTTTCCCACAGAATAAAAATCCCTCTTGAGAAGTGTACCCTATTAGTGTCTCTGGATTTATTTACTTAACCCCTCCACATTTATTAAAAACATTTAACTATCTATTCTTTATCACATTCTTTCCAGCTCTTCAAGTTATATGATGTTCACTGCATGAAATATTGAAACACAAGACTCCATGTTTTTATGGCTGCACCATTCCATCTAATGGCAATATTCTAGATAACTTGGGCCCTATTTGATATACATTTTACAAAAATTCAGCCTGCGATATCTATTGAAACATTTGGATCTTTGCTAGAATTTGAATAAATTCCCAAATTCTTTGGGTTTCACCAAAGCTCTGGACCAGAGCCTCTGTTTAAAGTGACTGTTAACTTATCAAAGAGCTACAGAGAGAAAATGACCACAAAGAGACTCAAAAGGGCAGCATTGTCTTAACATCCATCCATGTTAGTGGGTTTTTATAAAAAAATGCTCCTTGATGGTGCTCTGTTGGGCATTCAAATCAGCAACACTATAAACCCAGTAGAGAAACACATAAAGGCAGCAAATAAAAATGAATCGATTAATATCATATCATTTCAGAAGATTAAAAAGAGAAATTGCTCAATTTGTCTGTTCTACTTGTGCTGTTCTAACAGGAAATCAGCTTCCGGCTATCTGATCCTGTAAGGGACTGGAATATTGAAGAAAAAAAACAACATTTCCAATGTGTGTATTCTCTCCAATAAGTCCAAAGATGTCAGCAATGAAATGTGAAAATACAGAAGCATCTTGTGGTCTCTTGATTAAGAAACATCTAGGCAATACCTCTACCGTGACACAGAGTTGACCAATTATTTCTAACAAGATTCAAAAAGAGTCCCAGAGTGCACTGGTGCTGGTGTCTTCATGTTGTGGCTAAAGGCCAGCAGGTGGCGGCAGAGCACTGGCACATGGCTGGTGGCCGGGTTCACCGGGTGCATTATGACACAGATTCCCCCCATCAGTCGCTGTCCACTTCTGCTCTTCACACTTTCACTACATGGTGGCTTATTATTACTAGAGCAGATTACGTGTGTGAGGCCTTGTGTGAATCTGCATGTGTCTGTAGCCATAATTAGGAATTAATCTTATCATTTTTAAAGAAAATTTTCAATTTCCCATGGGTGTATTAATTGTGAATGCACATAATAAGGCTGCTTTTCCCTGCCTAAATGGCCCTTTTTTTCTGTTTTAACTGCGAGTAATTACATGCATATATGGCCAGGCTGAGGCCATCGCTTAGCGACAGCGCAGTGATGTGAAATGTAATTTGAAGAAAGAGCTACCTGAATCACCTTTACTCCCCACAGACCCTCCTAGAATAATTATCCTCCTTAACTTAAACCAGTGGGGTGGATTCAGCCTCACACCCACTCCTGTGCACAAAAAGATGCCTCCCATCGCTATCGTTTCCTCGGACCCCAATGGACACATGCTTAATTGTGGAAACATTGCCATGTTGCTGGCTACTTCTCTCCGAGCATGAAATTAGTATACCCAATAATTTGGGTTGATTTAAGAATGCAAGAGGTGACCGCAGGGTCATTGGCGCATAGGTAATCAATACTAATTACCATTTCATTTCTCCCCCTTACTTATTTTTCTTCTAGAATTGCATGCGAATCGGATCTTATTGGACTGGTTAAAGGTTGCAAATGAAGGGTCCTCACTCCCTGATACTCATCAAAGGCCAACCACACGCTCGGTAACTTTGTCTTCATTTAATTCTACATCGTCTTCAGACAAGGCCCCAATTATAAGCCTGCAGTGAATCTCAAAAATAGCTGCCGCACATTGACCTTTTTAGATTAAAAGCACATTCTCTTTCTCTCATGTGTCCCGTACTGAGCAATTTCCCCTCAAATGAACCACAGCGGTTGGGATTTTTTTTCAGTTCTGTAATAAGTGAAGAGCAGCAAAGCTAAAATAAGATTACTATAACAACAACAAAAAAAAAAAGTATATCGTGATAACAATAGCAAACGAGAGCCAATAAATCCTGGCTGGCTGAGATTGAAAAAGCAAATTTTTTTTTTCTTTCTTCAAATGAATCACATATATGACATTTAGAATGAATATTTATGAGTAAATAAATCCATGCAAAAAATAAATGAGCACATTATACATTCCAGGAGAGAGCGCAGGATGAAAAAGCACAGAACAGCAGAAGTTATAGATTTTAGATACGAGTCTACTGCAGTTCCTACTGGCTGCATGGGAAATGTATACTTTTGCTGAAGCTGGTTCCTAAATAAACAAGAGTGAATCACAGGACTTGTTTCCAGACATTGGATAAGGGATTGGATCCAGCTCGCACACACGAGAGAAGCTCTGGCTTAAAAACAAGCCCAGTGAGTCGCACTCCAATTTAGACTTCCCACAATCCAGCAGGCGAGTGGCGAAATGCTCATACGAGACTCTCCCTTTGACAATTAAGACACCCATGGAGGCATGGAAAGCTCTCAATTCCATTAGCCTCAGCACCGTTTCACTCCATCTGTCCACTGAGCCTTAACTTACTTATTAGTACAAGTCTGCCGTATTTTGTTAGGGAAGCGATTAGTGAAATCTACATGAAAAGGCAATTTCCCCCTCTTCCTTTCTTTCTCCTCACTCTCACACTTCATTGAGATCAGACAGATCTAAAGAATGGCGTTTGCACACTAATGAAATTCGCTCTGCATCATATCGGATGTTATTCTTCGGACAGAAGCCACTTGTGTCTTTATTTACTTGTTTTATGTGTGACAAATGGTCAGAGTTGGCAAAAATTACATCGTTGCTGGTATGTTGTGCCCCCCCCCCATTTAACCAAAGGCTGGAAGCATCAGCTGGCAGTCAGCTTAGAGACTGCAGCTCCACTTTGATGTATTGGAGTTAATATCTTCCTGACATTTCTCAGGACAGATTCTCATCACTAGATTCATCTGTACTTTTGGGGCTATGTGATAAATGAGTCAGGACATTCATTTGCCTCCCCTCGTCTCTTGCTTCTGCAGAGAAAGGGTGTGTGTGCAGAGAAAGGGTGTGTGTGTGTGTGTGTGTGTGTGTGTGTGTGTGTGTGTGTGTGCGTATGCGTGTGTGTGTGTGTGTGTGTGTGTGTGTAAATATGCATCTACTGTTGAGATGAAGGGGTGTGAATCTTTTCATGAGGTAGGTCGTGCGTGTGCTGTGAGTGTGCGTGTGTGTGTGTGTGTGTATGTGTGCGTTCCATTGTGCGTTTCCATATCCAGCCCCAGTGTGCCTGAGCAAGCGGGGGAGTCTGAAGCGAGCGTACTTGTGACATGAAATAGACGGCGGCATTAGTGGAACCGACATTAATTTGACAGAGCGCTCACTAACATGCGAAGTCACTCGCAGTTCATAATAATAATATTAACTCGGCATTAACATGCAAGGCTGTCTGTTGCACCAGATGCCGAGCGTTTCCGAGAGTGGGTGCCGCTGCTGCCGCCGCCGCCTGGCTTTCTGGGCCACGAGAAAGTGTGGTTCATGGCTAGAGAATGCACAACAAGAAAAGCCTCATTCTTTCTGTCTGCACATCTTAGTGATGCTGAAACTCCTCTGCTGTGGCTGCAAGGGAGACACACAGCAGCATTCTGGAAATAGCTAAAGGCAGCCAGACGGTGTAAAGGTTATAGTTTAGGGAGCAGACATAAAACCTGTTCGTCACTGCACAGCGGCTAGAGCTTTTTTCTACGTGATGAATTGCTGGCATACCCTTGAGCAGAGCAGCACACAAAGACACACACACACCCACCCACACAAACACACATAACGGGTGCAGCCAGTGGAAAAGCTGAAGGCTATTTAGTCCCAGCCATCAACACTAATCAAAAACCACTTTACCTGATAAGAACCTCAGTAGCCGTCTACCAACTACAGTCACCCACATCCCTCTTTGCTAATATTGACCGGGCTTAAACAAGGTGCCACTAGTAGGGACCATGAAGGTGACGAAGAGATTCGGGTCAGAGTGCTAATTCGTAGCAACGCAACAAAAAAGGGACCACTCAATCGCTGACCTGGAAGATTAGTCTATGACAAAGATTGTGTCCCAAACAAGTAAGAACGCAATTACATTATTTAATGTTGAGTGAGACAAAAAAAGAAATATAGTGCCAGAACAGAGAATAACATGCAGGCGCATGGACACACGGACACACACACACACACACGGACGGGCGCGCGCGCATGCGCGCGCGCACACACACACACACACACACACACACACACACACACACGCGCGCGCGCACACAGACAGAGACAGACACACACACACACACACACACACACACACACACACACACACACACACACACACACAGTATAAGTATGGATTGGGCATTGACCAGAGCTCATGAAAGATGCAGTTATGCAGATGGTGTCAGCCTGAGTGAATGCAGGCCATAGGGGTCTGGTGTGGAGCAGCCCAAAGCTTCCCCCTCAGCTCAATGGTCAGCTCTTCAGAAGCCTTCGGGTGTCACATTGAATCACCAAAATACAATAGTGCATAGTTTTCATTTCGTAAGCAACAATTTTGAAGAGATATATTAAGATAACAGCCTTTTTTTTCTCCACTAGGAGGAGGAGACAGAACTGACATAAGCAAACAATAACTGTGACTAAATCTCCAGGTGATTTAGTGTACAAAAGTTGAAAATAAAACTTTAAAGCTGCTCTTATCAATATTTTCATATTAACAATGGATCGTATGACTAATTGTGTCAAGTTGTGTGTGAACGGCCACTCGGTGATGAACCCAATTATTCCTGTCAGTTCTATGGAGCTTCATGGCAGCTTTCAGCTCATCGTTTTCATCTTACAGCCCACCACTTTATTGTGGTTCACTCTCACCCGGTCTCATAGCATTGTTTTTCACAAGGGGGTAAGCGTACATCTCGAAAGTGTACCTCCAATGGGGAGATTCTAGGCTAACGAGCCATCACCTCCCGTTAGCATCCCATTGACTGCCATTCATTTTGGTGTCACTTTGACAGCAAATAACTTTACATCTGAAGTGTTTAAACACGGTATTTGTCCATTGTTTATTTCTAAAGAAACACGACAATGTATAAAAGGCTCCATTACCTTGTATCTCACGTTATGTAGCAGACGTTCTTGTAAAAATAGGCTAACGATTGTGTCATAACCACATGACTTTCTGCAACTAGCATTTTGGTTAGCAATAATTAGCCTGTAACTTATGTTATCTCCTTACATATACCTACGCTCTTCGTCTCTATAGGATTGGGAATGATTGAGATTTCTCTTGGCAGAGCTACCAGAAGACTTACAACTTTCAGACAGGTTGCTCACGTCACATCTACGTCGTCAAGCTCAGTTTGAGGCGGCGCAGTACGCTCAGCCATCACCGGAAGTGACTTCACTGGTCTCCGTAGAAATATATGGCATCGCTGTGTCCATTCTTTTACTGTCTATGGTTTTTCACCGTAGCCGGCAGCTGTTTTTCACAAAAAAATTACACCAAACAGCATACAGACCAACTTTGCAACTAGCTAGTAAGCATAGTGGAGCATTTAGCTTTTAAAGAGTTGGTGGAGACCAAAAATAGAGCTAGAAGGCGAACAGCGAAAATTGAATTAAATTGGACCGAGTGGCCTGAAACACCACTTCGAATGAATACTTATGTTACTCTGTAGCTGCTCTGTGTGTAAATAGGTAGATGTTTGCTAACATTTTTGCCATAACTACTTAAATGGTTATAGTAATGTCAGTGTTGTGTTCCCAGCTGTGTTCCCATTGCCCCGCTGTGGCCAAAAACACAGTTTAACAAATTCTCTCTATAGTTTTGAAGAAGAGATGAAATTATTCTTTGCCAGGACCAGTTGTTAGACCCAGGCCCAAAAATAGTCCAGCACATAACTCCTCAAAAAACGCCAATTGTTGTTTTCATGACTCAGTTTTGGTACGGATTAAACTAACCAGATTAGACATGCTAATCAGTGAGCTTTAGAGGTGCTGGTTGGTGGATTTTGTAACTTTTGGGCAGAGCCATAGACTGACAAGCCAGACCCACATCAAGATGTTGGGTCTGGAAACTCACCATTGACAGGGCTCAATCCGAGAGGCGGGCTAAACGGTTGTCTTTCAAATTCCCACTGCACGCAATAGGATAGCGCTACAACCAAGCAGAGCAACGCTAGTTGATAGATTAAACGTATCCGTATCCGGTCTGCAAAACTCCGAACACATTTTCCTTTTTTAAGAATGACTTCAGTGCCGTTCTTTGTTCTTTTCTCAAAGAAAAGCTTAACTCCAAGTCTTCCAGAGTCGCGACCAAAGCCAATTGGAAAAAACGCTGTTCGCCAGCAGCAGCAGCCATCTTCCTTGTTTTCAAGTAGCAGGGAATTCACGCGGAACCGTCGTAACTCTGCCGTCATTATGTTTAGCCCGCCCACCGACTCTATACACAATGGTGATTACATTTGCTGCCAATAGGGTGCGTTTAGATTTCTAGGCTAGCAGAGCCAGGCTTTTCTCTTGTTTCCAGTCTTTATGCTAAGCTAACATAGCCAGCTGCCAGCTCCACCTTTACCATAAAAACATAACAGTGGTATCAATCTTCTCATCTAACTCTTGACAAGAAAGCAAATATGCGTATTTCTCAAAATATTTAACAATTCCTTTAACGTCATACTAGGCATCCTCTTTGCAAAAGTGCATTCTTTATAAAAAACAGTCATTTTCTGGCCAATTTTCAATTCCAGTTATTTCAGCCTATAATCAATTAGAGTATGACTAAAAGGCTAATAAAACTAGGCTAATTTGTCAACATATCCATTGATACTAAAACTAGACTAACATGCTGATTTTCTATTTTCTATGAGATTAAAGTCGCCTAAAAAGGGTCAAGTTGACTGAATAGGACAAACTCACAAAGAGTTTTGATCTCAGGAATAAGACAGAATCTAAAAATGGCTGACAAAATAAAAATAAAAAACTAGTAGATATAGATATAGTACAAGATGGTGTCACTATGGCAGCCCATCTGTAAGTCAACGTCTTTTCACTGCTGTTTTATTTCTGAAAGCAGTTCTTGTTTTATCCTTCAACTCCTACACAACCTGCTCGACCAGCCCCTTTGTGTCTGCCATGTGTTTGATGTTTTCACTCTTCCACACAGCTCTTTACCGAGAAACACTGTCATTTACTGAGCAGCGGGGCCAGACCTTCCTCCACAGCGCTGCGGAGGAGGGTCTGGCTAGTCCACACAGCATTCCGGGATGGGAGAAAAACTGGTTTAATGGCATTTCTTTAAACCAATCACAATCGTCTTGGGCAGTGCTAAGTGTCGGACGGAGCCCCGGTGCCAGCTGCAAAATAGCCTCAGCAAGGAACTTGTTCTGGTTGAACATGAGAACGTTTAAAGGTTGTTTTAGTTGTGTAACAGAAAACTCAGATTGGAGATCTGAGGAGCAGTTGACCATAGTCCTCAGAAATCCACCGCATTTTAGAATTCCAACACAAAGAAAGCGGAAGGTGAGGGCGAAATTCCCGGCGGCAACGGACCAATCCCAGAAGTGGAACGTCGTGGATATAGACTAAGCGCAGTGTAACAGTACTCAAACACACGCTCAGGTCTGGAGTCTGAGGGTCGTTGGGGCATGTGAAAAAAAGATCATGTTGCAGTAAAAGACTGCACTGTCCTACTGCAGATTTCCATCGCTTCATACATGCATTATTCAATTTAATATTTTCCCATTTTATGTCCCTAAATATTCATGAATGATAAGGGCTCAGGGCAAACTTGTTCAAAACTTGGCAAATCTGTGAAAACTTGCTTCCTGCGACGTGTGTTTTGGCCGGAGTTGCTTTTTGTCTTCGCACCCCCCCCCCCCCCGCTTTCAGAAGATCTATATCGCAACGTCGCTGTACCCCCGCATATTGTGTTATGTTACACCATCACCGGTAAATGAAATAATTAATTCACGGCTTGACACAAAGGCAGATGAAGGCATATTTGAGCATTCAAAGAGAGAGAGAGTGGGGGGGGGAGAGAACATTCCCAAAATTAATTTTCATCTCCAGGGTTCATGCATATTTAATAAGAGAGCGCTTGAATATCATAGGGTAATACTAGCCCCGGCGTGCATACAGAGGCCGGGTTGCGGAGAGAAAATAAACGACCGTGATCGTTGTCATGAGCAATAACTCTCTGCAGAGCTGGGAAACAAAATAGCCAGAAATGCTTTGATGAAGGAGAGCAGGAGAGGAGCGGGAGAGGGAGGGGAGAGGGAGAGAGACATAGCGCGGCGAAGGAAAGCGAGTGAGACAGAAAGAAGCTGTAGCAGAGGTTAAATACTTGTGGAGTGACGGTCCCTTTGGATGCGGCTGCTGTGGCTGCCGCTGTCTTTGTTTTGCACGGGGATCGGAGCAGGGGAGTATGGGGATGGTGAGGGGGTGTGTGATGACTGAGTGACAGTAGTTGACAAGCCCTGTGGACGGCATCCCAGGAGGCTCTGTGTTGCCTGCCCCCCCCCCTTTAAGATCGGTAAACACATCACAGAATCAGCACACACACACACGCACGCACGCAAACACACACACACAAATCCTTGAAAACATGTTCTCACACACAAACACAAGTTTCCAGTTGTCAGTGAGGGACAGAGTGAATACAAAGCTCCAGTCCTTTTATTTAAGCGCACATTAAACATTAAAGCCTCTGCTATTACCGAACATAACATATGCACTGGTGTTGCTGATAAGCTGTAGGTGTGCGTGCGTTTTGCAGCTGTGTGCTCAGGGTAGCGCGGCGTGCACTTTGAGCACATACCGCCAGTGTCTGCCTACCTATTAAAAGTCTCTGTGCTTATCCCGTATTCATCCCACGTGTGACAAAAAATGAGGCATGAAACAGCGTTGTCATGCTGAACAGAATTTTAATTACCGACCCTCTCCTCCCTACCACGCGTGTGCGCTCCCAATTGGTCTGAAATAACAGGGGGGGGGGAAGAGATAGAGGCGAATGAAAGAATAGGAGGCCTTTCTGAGGGGTGCACAGTGCCATTAACACAGCACTATCAGAGCAGGCTGGGAAAAACTAATATCAGCGCGCAACATTAACAGCACGTGGAGTAAGTCAGCCACCTGAGTGCAATAAGAAAACTGAAAAAAAAAAAAAAAAAAAACATGTCAAAAAGGACAGAGGCCTGTCTTTCTCCAATGGAGAATTATTAGCATTTAGAATTCGATGGAAAAGACACTAAATGTGTTAGATTTCCATGCAGAACCCATGCTAAGAACACAGTTAGGTCAGAGACGTTCCCTCAGCTAACCGCTCAGACTTCAAGTAGCTGAGATGTGAAGCGAAGATAAAGACTGATGTTGATCTGAATAAACTTACCACCCCCACCCCCCATCCCTTCCTCTTCCCTCTAATCCCAGCCCCCATGCTGCCGTGCTGAGCTCTATGACAGCTCAGGGAGCCCCACTAACTCATCTCAGCCCCTGGAGCTCCGACACCTTGCTTGTTTTATTTCCCATCCGCTAAATTGAGTCGTAAAGACTTGTAAAAATAACGACGGGCACGGATGGGCCGTGTTCCGTTTTTTTACTCCCCTCCCACCCCCCTACCACGCACTCCCTTTCTCTTTGCCACGAGTCCCAGGTGGGCCGTTTGTCGATCCATTTAAAAGCCATGACACGTTAACAAGAGCGAGAGGGTATTTACGCAACGCTGACCTTCGGCGCTGCAGATTTTGTCGGTTTGATGCAGGTGTCTGCTAAACTTAAATTTATTCCCCCTCAATCATTTACGGGGGGAGGAGGTCGAGGCACATCCGAGACATGCAGACAGATGTGTGGGATCCGTTTATACGCTGTCCTCCTGGGCCACAAACTCAACACATGGATACAGTAACATGAAGCTAGACCTCCACCAACGGTGGTACAGAGCATGGGGTTAATCTTTAGGCCCAGCGTGAGAACACGCACTATAAATCCCACCTAGGGCAAGAGCAAATCAATCCTTCATATTCTCCATTTCACACCGTTTACTCATTAACTATTTCAGCATTGATTGGTATTCGCGTGGCAGTTAACCCATGTTTAACAAAGGCAGCACAACGAAGGGGGTGTTAAATTCAGGCAGTAGCAATACAATTCATTAGGTGCAATTTGGTGATGTTGTACCTCATAAATCATACTCTGTTGGGTGGTAGCACTGGGGATAGGCAGAATAATGTAACCCAATCTGCAAAATCCTCTCTCCCTGGAGCATGCTACTGCTCTCGGTACAATAGAGCCACAAAGAAGGGGGACGTAAGTTTTACAACCATGTTAACATGCATAAAAAAATGTATGCATTAAAAAATGTATAAGTCCTGCAGCATTTAATAATTGCACCCTTATTGAAGATCTGCACTCGGAGGGGGATACAGTCCGAAGAAAAGATTGAACATCCATTAAACTTATTGTTCAGGGAAGAAAAATGTCACCAGAGCAGTATGACAAGTTTGACGGAGAGTAAGGTAGACCGCTCTTACTCAAACGGTCCCCTTGTGGACTGATGGAGCGTGCTTTCTGCTGTAAAGACTGATGTCCAGACTCAAACTTCTCTCCCGGGATTAAGCCACCACTGTGTGTGTGTGTGTGTGTGTGTGTGTGTGTGTGTGTGTGTGTGTGTGTGTGTGTGCTCGCGTGTGTGTGTGTGTGTGTGGGTGCGTGCGTACACACATGTGCCCTTGTACATGCGTACATGCCTGCCCCCAGTCAGGTATAACTCACACTTGCATCTCCTTCAGGACTCGGCCATGTGTGAAGGAGGGACACACTCAGTCTGCTGCTGCTGGTAAAAGCTTTGCGTGCTACCGGTGTCACTATGGATCTCTTGTTACTCATCTGCACTGAGCAAAAGGGACAACTGACAGTCGTTTCCATGGAGAGGGTTTGAGGTGACGTACTAAAGAACTCTCTTGCAGCCATCTTGGAGGTCATCTGATTGTGTGTCTAAATGTACAGCTCTGCTGTCTCTACAACATGGAATTCACAATCCATTTCAATGCGAATGCTGACTGTTGATGTCAAACAAAAATCCAAATATGTTTTTTGCTAATAAATCAATATATTGTGTTCCAGACTTATAACGTAGGTATTGGTGGTTTGACTCTTGGGCATGAATTATAAATCACTTGAATTCCATACGGACGTGTAATGTCAGCATTCTGTATGTTTCTCCTTTACGTGACTCCGTATGTCAGCTCTGGTGGCACATAAAAATATGTGCCGGGCACCACCGAAACAATTTAGCTTTATGCGATAACTACCTAAGTGGCAACAAAACGTCTTGGTTAGGTTTAGGAGAAGATCATGGTTTGGGTTAAAATAAGTACATTACGTACGTAAGCTAAGTATGTTACGTACACTACGTGACGTAAGTACAAGGTTCAAGGTTGACCTTCGGTTTCACGCGGGACACGAACAGTGGTCTCCTTGGTGTAAGTCCCATGTTTGTTTGACCCATCCATCCACCTCGTTTATCACCACGACAAAAGACCCATATTGGCTTTCCATTGGCTTTGTTTTTCCGTGTTGCCGGCAAGCAATTCTAACACGTGCCACCACCACCTAATGCCGTGTTGAGAGTTTGTGGTCATTTCATGTATTTCAGGCACCTTAAAGTGACTTTCAGTTTGTGTTATTCTAGCGGCCCCTTCGGGAAGTTTTTACCACACCTACTGTCGTAAAGGTCTAGGAGTTAGCGTTACGGTGAGGTCATATAGTTGCGATGAATGTTTTGCTCAGACAGATAATAATACTTTTACAATAAGAGAAGAGATGCATCGTTGCATTTCAAGTGTAGACATTAGCCTACTTTGGATGTCTCGTGAGCTAAACCGGGTATCACTGTCACTGTGTCACAAGCAAAGCATTAAGAGTTTGTTATAGCAACCAACGTAGTAATAACTTAGATTAATATAGCGCATTTGATGAAACCCATGGACGCTATACACAAGTACCAGGGGACAAGGGAAAGGAAAATAGTAGGCCAACACAAACACAGACTAAAAGGAATAAAACGTCTGACGTACAACCACATCGCGCAAAAGTTATCTATCTAAAGTTATTATATGAATGAAATAGACATATTACATTACATACCAGACTTGGGTAGAGGCATTAATAAAAACGATATAGAACTAGCGTTCTTTTCACCGTTAGTCTCGTTTGCTGTGTCGTAAATGCAGTCTCAGTTCACCCGTCCGGGAGCCTCTGATACACTTTCCACACTCCGTGTCCGCGGACAGCTGTAGGGTGTTGATGTTTTGTGCATTGTCGCTAGGGTTGGGTACCGAAACGCGGTGCCAATAGGGAACCGGTTCCGACGTAAACGGTAGTAACGAGAACGAATAATAATAACGAAGATTTTGGTTCCTCATTTCGGTGCCTCTTTTTTTTTTTCAGAAGCATCGCTGCACGGGACGCTACGTTACCGTTAGCTAGTAGCTGGATTAAACACAATGGTTAAAATGCTGACAGCTGTTAAGCGGTGTAAAGTGTGACTGCATTACCCTGTAGAGGATTCCAACACCGGGAAGTAACTACTAAGTCTGACTGCAGCTGCCGTTGTCGGAAAAACAACACACACTTGAAACTGGCCTCGCCAGCCTTGTGGTGCATTCAAAGTTAATGTAAAATACAATTTTCCCATCTGGTGGTTGTTTTTGTCGTTTACTAGCAATTTACTGGTGAAATAAGTCATTGTTATAAGTTACTGTTATTACATTATTAATCAATCATTTAATTTTGACCATATGGCCTTAGCAATAAACAAGCCGTTCTTTAATGTTGTCAACTGTCGTTTTGTGCTCCTTTTTTTATATTTTATATTATATACATTATGAATATATATATTTCGGTTCAGGCACCGGCACCATTTAAAAAGTATTGTTCTAGCACCGGTATCGAAAAAAACCTAAACGATACCCAACCCTAAAAAAAGTCGGACACATGCAGCCACTTTGCTAAAACCGCTTGCGGGACTGACACCACAGCATGTAGCCGTGTATATCCAAGCCTGTATCCATCGCCTCCACCTGCAGGTTGTCAGCTGTGTGTCTGCCTGGTACACTCTCGGACGGCCGATTTAACTCGCCGGTCCTCATCAATACAGTTTCATGTGTCACGTAGCTCTCCACAAGCAGATAAGAGAGGAGCTAAAAACTTGCTGGTTCAAAGTTAGCACTAACAAGTTAATTAGCAGTTAAGAAATAGATTGTATAGCCTATTTACATTTTTATCATGCAAAAGACATTTTTATAAAACTTTAAACAAAAGAAATTTAAAACGCAGTGTCCGTCGTCGAATCACAAAAAAATGTAATCATCGTTCATTTATCGTTATCGAGCTAAAATGTGTAATTAATAGTGATTGTGATTTTAGTTCATATTGTGCAGCCCTACATGAACGTGTATAGGCTCAGTGCCAACAACTAACTAACAATATTCACTGACATAAATTACAATTTGGCATATCCAAACAAAATCAACAATTACCAGTCAAACGTCTTCGGACCTTAGCTAATGTTAGCAACTATCTGCGTTTAAACAAAGAAACTGCAATTATGTAAAAAAAATGTGGGCAATTAGACAATTGTGTAATAATTGTTACAGGCCTAGCCGCAGTATCATCACAGTTTATATTTCTTACAGAATAAGTCCAGCGAATTCAAATTTTAATTTGACTTTGACCCAACAATTATGCTACTGCTACATCTTTTGCATTTAGTGTGTGATCATGTTACCGTCATTGTCTTCCATCTGATCTGCAAGCTAGCAAACATCTCCAACACTGGTGTTCGTAGCAAGTAGCGAGTTCAGTCATTTGCTTTTCGCATTGTAGCGCCCTGAAGTGGTAAATCCTGGTTGGAAAATCAGCGGCTAAAGAAAACACATTTCACAGTAACCTACAAAATGTTTTGACAAGCTACCTTATCAGACTGTTGACTGCAGTATCCTACAGAAACATCAAAAGAATCCTTTTCAGGTTTTTGTTCTCTTTCTGGCCTGGATATTCAATTATGCACAAAATTCTTCTCTGGACCTCCACGATGGCAGCTGACAGATTTGTGGGACACGTACAGTACAAAGCCCTGAAATACAGAGAAAAACTGTCAACTTACAAGGCATTCATTGGTTCCATAGAGACAGACAGGTCTTATAGTTTGCTTCAATGAGTGAATGAGCTGCGCTGCTCTGTCTTTCTTCTTACAGCGAAGAAAGGGATGCGCGCGCGCGGCATCTGGAAGGAGAAAATAGAGTATCATCCTGAACTCGAGGAACACGATTCAAAAGAGCTTGTAATATTTTCAGCACTTCAAAATCTTTGATTTAATCTAGAAGTAACTCTTTTCATCCTGTGTTTCCATGGAAACAAGTGCAGTTGGGGCAGGGGAGAATAGGCAGGGGGCCTGATAAGGGGAGGAAGAGAGAGGAGTGGAAGGGCAGGAGTGATGAGGGAGGGGTAGTTTCATTTAGGAATTGAGGAGAGGGATGAAGAGATGAGGATTAGCTGTCACGATGAAGAAAAGTCTCTCTCTCTCTCTCTCTCTCTCTCTCTCTCTCTCTCTCTCTCTCTCTCTCTCTCTCTCTCCCATTAATTACCATCCAATAAGCTACTCCCGCAGTGGAACTGCAGCAAATACTGCACAGTGTCAAGTCCGTTCACTTAGCGAGTCCTGACACCTTCGTGTTCGCCGCTTTCTTCAGACTCACACTGATAGCGCAAAGAAAGTTTTCACAAAGAATCCCATAGCGTGCTAATGCGGCCATTAAAGCTGTATTCATCTGCTCGCTTGTACATTAGACGTGGTTTCAGTTGCGGGTGAGAAGATTTGTCACTAAACAGCTATTTTAGCTAATTGGCAAGGCGGCTTAGCCTTGTGTATTTGATGTTCCTTGCTGGGCGTCTTTCATGTCAGTGATACAGGCTTATTAATGCGCAGCCCCTTTACACTCCTCACAGACCTCCTTCAATCAAAAGCCTTCAAGGAAAGAGGGGGGGAAAAAAGTTTAGGCGGGGGTGGGGGGGTTGACAGACCCAGAGTGAGCTAATTGGTTTTGCTTTGAGACTGGCCCACTGGGCTGTGGGCAAGGACAAGCATGTGGCATCGCCGACTTCTTAGCATGGAATTAGCCTCTGCGGGTGAATTCGAGTGACCGCCTCCAGCCGCTAGCCATCGCATAAGTGTATTACACTTCCAGAGAGCTCTCCTCTTTGACGAGTGAAGAACAAACACACGAGCCCTCGCACAAAATGCTGACGCACACGCATGCATCACACACATTAATGCAACTCATTAAGCCTATAGCCAGAGACTAAATACCCTGAGAGCTTTTTAGCTGTGTGCTTTGCATTCATAACAAATCAGGTTCTAGTTTATCATAACAAGCTCCCGCACTGCCGAATCTTAACCCCCCGTTAAAAAATACCCGTCCTAGTGGGCACAAGGCATAATGGCTGGATGAATGCAGACAGTAAGCATGTTGATGTGTGTACAGTCAGGTCCTTGATGATGGTGGTGTGTGTGTGTGTGTGTGTGTGTGTGTGTGTGTGTGTGTGTGTGTGTGTGTGGGGGGCTGATAGGCTGAGTCTGCAACACACATCCCACACACTGAGCACAGCGCCTGGGGTTGTTGATGAGTTCTTTAGCCATGCTGTGTGGACCCCCCCCCCTCGGACTGAGTGGATGCTGACAGAGCAGCTGCTGAGATGGACACACACACACACACACACACACACAGATGTCTGCTGTTTCCCTCTTTGATCAGGCAGGCGTACGTTATGCGAGTTCAGGGGAAGATATGACGCGGATGTTTAAGGTGATTACGAGTGTGTGTGTGTGTGTGTGTGTACCCATGTAGGTTTGTAAGAGTCTGCTTTCATTCAGTTAGGCCATTGTTGGTAAGTGTGTCAGATGAATTACTGTATAAGGCTGGGGGTTCCCAAAGTGGGGCCTGGGACCCCCAGGGGTCCTTGAGAGCGTTCCAGGGAGTCCCCGGCAAAAGGGGGAATAATTTATTTTCAATAGAATTCCATCCATTTTCATACACTTTCTCTACTAAAAAGACCCTGGGGAAAAAAATCTCATCAATGGGGGTCTGTGGTCTAATATGTGTCAGTTGTAGGGGTACTTGACGTAAAACAAAGTTTGGTAACCAATGTAATAGAATGGTTAGGCTCACTCCTATAACAGGTATAAACCTAAGGTTCTGTCTTTAATAGCTTATGTGCGAAATCCTCTTGGAGTCAAATGCATCGTATAAATAGCTAAATAAAAGAACATTTGCCATCCATTTGCTCTAGCCAGGTTCATAACCTACTGTAATTGGTTGTCTGTACCAAATGTTATGGATATTTGTCTAGTAGTTATGACATGCATTTCACTGAAAACAACAGGGGATCACCAGTCATCAGGATACATCACCAGGGAACCATGAATGCCTGTACAAAGTTATGTGACAATGCATCTTGTAGATATTTGACAGGATAAGTAAAAGGTTAGTCGTGCTGGTGGAACTAGATGAAAAGCCAGAGGATCATCAAAGTAGTTAGGATTCATCCTCCGGGCACTATGGATATCTGTACCAACTTTCATGGCAATTTCATCAGTATCAAGACATTTAACGAAAAACCAAAAATGTCAACTTCATATTGACGCTAGAGGTCAGATCCGAACCGCTGCCAAGAACTCAGCCTGCATGGGGCACATGCTGTACCAGGCGAGCTAGAGGTCCCCCCAGGACCATACATCGCAAAATAAAACCTCAAAGTGCCCATATGATGCTCATTTTCAGGTTCATAATTGTATTTTGAGGTTGGACCAGAATAGGATTACATGGTTTAATTATCAAAAAACACCATATTTTTGTTGTACTGCACATTGCTGCAGCTCCTCTTTTCACCCTGTGTTCAGGTCTCTGTTTTAGCTACAGAGTGAGACATCTCACTGCTGTAACATCTTTGTTGGCAGTCGCACATGCGCAGTAGCTAGGTAAGATCACATCATCGTGACGTCTTCTAAACGAGCAATATAGGGACATGTAAGTAGTTCTTTTGTAGATTATGGTGAACTAGTGTGTGTTGCAGCAGTGTTTTGCCATTCAGAACGAGCTAGCATGCTACAGTTAGCCACCTCGTTTCGGCTAGTTACGTAAAAAGCCCTGCCGATTTTGAACAGCTCACCCCGGAGACTGAAGGCAGGATACATTCAAAAACCCGTATCTCACTCAAAACAGCAGGTTTGTATGCGTGTGGAAGCACCAGAGACACAAAATAACACCCCAAATCCCAGAAAAAAGTGTTTTTTTTTCATAATATGGGCACTTTAAAGGTAATCCACCCAAAAGATGTTGAGATATTTGGTGGTAGACCGATTGCCATCCGTGCATCCATGGTCTCTTACTGCCAAACTATTATCTTGATAACAGACCGTTGCTAAGTATAACACACCGTTGCCATGAATAGCAGAGCATTGCCATGGACGCAGTTCTGATCACTCTGGAGGACAGCTATCAATCCGCTGAAAGAAGTCCAGTTAATTTATCAGCTGTGGCAAAAAGTGGGGAAAAGTGGAGCAACTCCTGTCCTCCAATCCAGGCAATGACAGCAGATCTGGTGAGCGCCTATCGCTATACCTTTATATACAGTCTATGATGGCTACACAGTAATGTCAGCCGTAGGGATAACAACGTTGAAGGGGAACTATAGCAGTTTTTTAAGTTTAAATTTACCTAAACTGAACAGCTTCGGAGTCATTGGAACTTTGGGCCGGCGAGCCGCCGGCCTCAGCGTCAGGAAGTATCGCGTGATATCAGGTCTCGTGATGCTTCACGGCACTGCACACATACGCCCATTCAGGAACCGGCTAACAAGGTAGCGATGGAGTTTTTCACACTATCGTCATGGCTGAGCCGGCAAAAAAGCAGCAGAAAGCTAGGAAAGCATTGTCGTTAATCAGTCAACGTTACATTGCAACATCATCACATCTCTTCCCAGCTCTCTAGAAACACCAAAATCAGAATCTTCAATACAAACGTAAAATATGTCCTTCTATATGGCTGTGAAACCTGGAAAACTACCAAATCAATCATCGATAAACTACAAGTGTTCATTAACAACTGTCTCAGATACATACTGAGGATTTGGTGGCCCAACAAGATATCAAATGTAGACTTGTGGAGACGCATGAACCAGGAGCAAATCCACATTGAAATCAAATCGAGAAAGTGGGGATGGATCGGTCATACACTTAGGAAGGATCCGAGGAACATAGCAAGACAAGCTCTGGACTATAATCACCAAGGCAAGAGGAAGCTAGGGAGACCTAAATCCAACTGGAGGCGGTCCATGCATGGGGGAAAATAAAATGCGTGCCTGACCGGTGGCTTTTGCCAGAAATGTATTTCGGGCGGTCGTTGAGGCTCCATCTAAAACTCTGCCATTTCGACCAGCTGTTTGTAACATTAAAATCAAACGGATTATGGATCATTTCATTTCTATAGTTTATATCTGACTTTACCAGCTGATTTCTCTATTGGCTGTTGAAACAGGTGACGTTACTTAACGTTCTAAAACCAGCCTCTGCGACTTGAACAGCTGAAGGTCTAGACCCCAAATATAAGACGACCCCACTTTTTCAGACGTATTTCCAGGGGGAAAAAATGTCTTATATTTGGACCAATACAGTATTGATTTATTTGGTAAGTAGCCCTTGTAATAAGCGGGATCATGTAGAGCGAGGCGGTTGTTATAGTGAATACAACCCCTTCAGGCTGATTCAAGCTCTACATTATCCCTTACTCAACTGTTCACACAATACAGTAACGTTAGCTATTTAAATTAGCTGGCTACATGGTTAAACGTAATTTGCAGTTACAAGTTTATCACTGTGTGTATATTGTCCATAGCAAATCCTTGCCAATCGGTCTCAAAACACCGTAAACATTCACATTCTTTGTAAATCTTTACAATTATTCCCTGAACGAACCAAGCAGGCCTGCCTTGTTTTCAACGCTGCTCAGAGGTTCCGGTTAATTTTACTCGATGCGACCGGAGTTTAAAGTTAACACAAAGAAAGCGGAAAGTGAGGGACATCCAGCGGAACGTCCGGCGGCACCGGAACTATCCCGTAATGAACCGCCTAGTATGGCTTAGTATGGCTAACTAGTATGGCTAAAATGTCAATCAAGGTTACAATAAAATCAAATTGATTGTAAAACTGTAGTTCTACTTAAAGTCAACAACATGAATGCACAGTCCACGTGTCTACCAACATTTATATGGGACAGGCAAATCATCACAATAGCTGTGTAATCGGCATTAGGCTGAAGCTGCAGTGGCGCATGCAACTACTGTATATGGGTGTGAATTGTGAGACCAGGATTGGATTACTAATGGTTTAAAAAGCAATCTGAGCATACCTGTGCACAGCAAATAAGAAACCACAGTGCAAACACACAAGATAAAACAGCCATCACTAAGCACATTACACCTGAATTGACTGCAGTCTGGAGTCCTGACACGAGTTTGAATATTGAACATTTGCAGCAGGCGTGAGTCAGTTCAATCCATTTGTAAGACTGAGGAACAAATCTGAAAAAAAGGAAACAGGGTTTTGATAAAGCATCATCAGAAGAGGGTGTAAATGAAGCCTTGCCAATCTCCGCATTTCCACTGATTCTGTATGAACTGCTTGTAGCTCGAAGGCCTCGTAGACAAAAACGCATTTGTTGCCGCGGATACTGCGTTAGTTCAAAAGTGCAAGGTCATTAGCCACCCTTAGATGTAACGGCAGGCACAGTGTGGAAATGTGCAAAGAAAGAAAAAGAGCGAGGGAAAAAAAAAAAAAACAGGTTCTCAATGGACTGATTACAGCGGTGACCTTTTATCTGATGGCTCACTAATTGAATCATGTAGTAAATAGATGATAATGGTGGCAGTGGCGATGATGATGAAGAAAATGTCTTCTTTTTTTTTTTTTTTTAACCAGAGGAGTGTAGAGGTGGCAATAGTAGTAATTGCGGTTTAAATGGAGGGCGCTGTAGGAAAAGTCAAAGACACGAGGATGACATGAATAATACAAGAAGTAGCAAGATAAAACCGAAAGCCCTGAGCTTGCACTAAAATAGAACTAACCTCGCAATTATTACTGACAGAGAGCGAAAATTATCATTATGGGGACCATATACAAGCCGTTAGTAATCTAGAATGAGCTACCAAGCTCAAAGGTAATGGCGCTAGAGGCGAACAGAGCATGAATTTTTAAAAAGTTTTCTCTACTGTAAAAAGAGAGAATATACCTCAAACAGCCATCAGACACATGAGTGAAAATAAAAAGCGAGTGTCTTGAGCTACTGCTATTTGATGCCACATGGAGCAGAGAGTGAAATGATTGACATAATCAGAATCAGAATAATTGCCACGGAAATAACACTGCCAATCAGGCAATCATGTTGGTGTGCAGGCTATGGTAATTGGAAAACATGGTGACTGACAGTATCAGTGTGAGCCGTCCCCACCAACACCTGCTAAACTGCAATTGGCACAACACAGAAATAGTAGGAGTTGAGTCACGCAAGGCAGACAGAGCGGCCTTCTCATAATCACGTGGATGGAAAGTACTGCTTGTTTCTTAGGACAGAAAAAAAAAAAACACGGGGCAGACTGCTCTGTATACAGAGTAGGGTTGCACGATATTGACAAAATGTGATATTGCGATATTGATTATGAATATTGCGATATCGATATTAATTTCGATATTTTAAACATATGTAAAATTACAAAAGTTATGGGAAAATGCATCAAAATATTCATAACAAATAAAACAAGTTTTCTTACAACACAAGGTTTATTTCAACTGACTATATATTATTGGACTGGACATATTGGACTGGTACAGCATGAATAAATAAATAAATAAATAAATAAATAAATAAATAAATAAATAAATAAATAAATAAATAAATAAGGACCATGTCTACAGAACAGGACATGTTTTACTGGTTGGACAGTAGAAAATAAATAAATAACGACCATGTCTACAGAACAGAACATATTAGAAACAATAAAAATAAATATATAAAAATATTGCATACTTATCACGACACTTTCGATATAATATTGCGCAACGTGATATTGCGATGACGATATTGAGTCGATACATCATGCACCCCTATTACGGAGTCAGCACAGACTAGGGATAGACCGATTATCGGCCCTGTCTGATTATCTGATTTATGGCAGTTTGCAGATTATCTGTATCTGCGTTTTATTTTCTCTTCCCTGCAAATTTGAATTGTCATGAAATAGGTGCAGATTCTGTGGGTGCACACCACAGGCAATTGTGAGCAACCACAGGAAAATCATACAGCGGGGTGAGCATGGGATTGCAGAACAGGACAGGGCAGAGTTTTAACTGGAAGCTAAACCTGTGTCTGTTCCTATATTAAACTGTCTTTAAGTTTGGACCACCCTGAGTTTCACGCAATGGTAAAAGGTAATTTTGCAACACCTTGTGAACCGCTGCTGTCTGACCAAATTGGCTGTAGCAAGTGCACAATAATATTCAAACAAAGGCCATTGCAAACAGCATGAAAGACACGAAGAAAAAACACGTTCACGTAGAGCTGGGCAATATATCGATATTATATCGATATCGTGATATGAGACTAGATATCGTCTTAGATTTTGGATATCGCAATATGGCCTAAGTGTTGCCTTTTCTTGGTTGTAAAGGCTGTATTACAGTAAAGTGATGTCATTTTCTGAACTTACCAGACTGTTGTAACTGTTCTATTATTTGCCTTTACCCACTTAGTCATTATATCCACATTACTGATGATTATTTATCAAAAATCTCATTGTGTAAATATTTTGTGAAAGCACCAATAGTCAACCCTTTAATATGGTTGCAGTATCAATATCGAGGTATTTGGTCAAAAATATCGTGATATTTGATTTTCTCCATATCGCCCAGCCCTACGTTCACATTTGAATGATGAAAACACAACTTTCTATTCAGCCTTTACACACCTTCAATTGTTGTCCTTCTAGGTTAAAAAAGTGGCAATATTGCTCTGGCACTATTAAAAAAAAAAAAAAAAAAAAAGAGTGGTGTTTGCACTTTTTGACTGTATCCTTAATGTGTTGTGTGCAAATAAGACACTATACTGGGGTTTCCTCTGGGATACAGTAAATTATAGGGGTGGAACGGTACACTGAAGTCATGGTTCGGTTCATACCTCGGTTCAGACATCACGGTTCGGTACAATGGAGAGAAAAGTATAACAAAAATGCAGAAGGCAATTTTTTTTATTGTGCGTGTCTCAGGCTGTACCACCTAGTGTCATCTAGTCTCTCCCCTGAGCTAGCTGCAACAGCCTGAAGCGTATAAAGTAAGATGTAAACAGTAAACAATAAGTAGGCTACCCCACATCATCTCCAGACTCCATCTGGAACTTCCCAACTTCCCAACTCTGGAAATCAGCTAGTAGTGTGATATGGGAGACAAGCACTGCTCTCATGTGAATGCACAGAGCAGGGGTGTTAAAAGAGCAGCTTCGGTTACACAGAGCACTTGGCGAATTGTGGCGTTCGCTTCACACGCTAACAGCGGAGCTAGAAGCAAACAGCGAAAGACATGGCTCTGGTGTGGACTCACTGCCACTGGACCGACTTGACATGTAGGCGGAGCTTCAGAGCTAAGGCGGGGCTACAGATTAGGTGTCCCTAAGAAACGCGTATGTAACAGTAGTTCCACATTACATTAATTCATTTGCACACAAGTTTTATTTGTTTTTATACCGTGTATTCTCCGTGTAAATTCATGCACCGAATCGAGACGCCCGTACAGTTCCGGTTCAATACGAATACATGTACCGTTCCACCCCTAGTAAATTATATGATTTAAAATAAAAAATCTGTCTGTAATTTCTGAATTAAATTATATTAAATGTTCTGTCTCTCTACCATAACAACACCCCCCCCCCCTTTTTTTTTTTTTTGTCCCCTGCCCCGACACTAAAAGCCTGGCTGGAAATTGTCTTTCCACAACAGCCCATTGTGGCCTCAGGTTGACTCAACCTTAAGTTCACCCCTCTTACACACCCTGATTTCCTCACCACGCTAATCTCCCGGGTGCATTTTACTGCACATGGCTCGTTGTTTGTCTCAGGCTTCAACTTCCAACCCCAGGGCAGGTAGCAGTAATGGGCTATACAGGAAACAACATTGAAGCAGAGCCCTGTAGTGTAGATCTTAATGAGAACAGGAACGAACAGACACACGGGCACACACATTTTTCTTACTCAAGCCACAGGGGAATTTGATTATTAAAAATGGTTCTTGTGCAGCAACATGCCAGTCACTGGATTCTCAGGGCTTTTATGTAAAGTGGTACTCTCAGTTTACCCATCACAGAGGAATATTCGGTCGACAGCCCAGGGTGTCTAAATATAAACACAAGACTGTACTTTTGTTTATTTTTGGTCTTTTTGGGCCTTAATCGATGAGAGTAACTTAAGTTAGTTGTTAAAGGATACATATAGCTTATTTACATTTTTATAATAACTGCAATATAATTTGAGACTACAATTACACTACAAAACACCTACATTGGCTACAAGAATGTATCACAGATTTCAAACAGTTCTCATATGGTACGGTAATACGTTAATTCCTCTACTATGCGACAGTAAGTCGCGTGGTTATGACACAATCGTTAGCCTATTTTTACAAAAACGTCTGCTACGGAGCCATAACATGAGATACAAGGTAATGGAGCCTTTTATACATTGTCGTGTTTCTTTAGAAATAAAAAATGGACAAATAGAGTCTTTAAACTCTTCAGATGTAAAGTTACTCGCTGTCAAAGTGACGTCAAAATGAATGGCAGTCAATGGAATGCTAACATCGGGTGATTGCTTTGTAGCATCAAAATGGCGCCATAGGAGGTTCGAGCTCTGAAGCGAAGCTTACCCCCTTGGTGCATGCGGGCGTGCGTGCGTGTGTCCACATGAGTGATTGAGTGTGTTCACCAGACTCTGTCATCACATGCTTTCATGGCTTTGTGAGCTCTTGAAGAAACCCACATTTTTCCAGTCAGCAGTTTCAAACACACGCGCTCACACACACTCATGGTCACGCGCACACGGTCACGCGCACACTGTCACACACACACACACACACACACACACGCTCACACTTTGTTTTCGGTTTTGTCTCCTCCACCGGTGGCTGGCAGGCTGGTCCACTACCTCACCAAGTCCACAAAAAGATCTGGCACATTTTTTTCCTTCCAAACATGTTGCCTTTTTCTTTTCCCATGTTGCCATGACGATTTGACACACTGCATCTAATGTTTCCAAATGAGCAGAAAGTCTCTCTGTCTCTCTCTCTCTCTCTCTCTCTCTCTCTCTCTCTAAGTATGAAGTGTCCTGAGATAACGTTGGTTTTGATTTGACACTATAAATAAAATTCAAGTGAAAATTGAATCAATACTGAATTATGATATCATTAATGATAAGTAGTTACACCCTCGTTCTTTTTTACATTGCATGAGAATGAATAATAATAAAAAAATAACATTTGGTATTTAAGCTGTCAAGTTACAACAGCTTTGTGCTCACACTTCTTCATAATCGCCCAAGCTCCACATTTTACTCGAGCAACATAACGTATTCCACTGTCAATAGAAGAGGAAAGGAAAGTTTGAGGAGAGTTTTGTAAACTCTTCAACAGATGGGATTTGTGGGAATAGAATATTAATGCTAGCTTTGTTTGGGGGATGTATTTCTGAACGGGACAGTCACCACAGACTCTGTGTTGTGTTTATGTCTTTGGTGATCAGTGGCCTAAATGTAATTTATGGGAATAATTACAGATAATCATATTTAATTATGCACTTAATGCTAATATGACAAATAATGCAATTTAATGAAGACAGCCTTGGCAATTCGTAATTACCAAAGTAGACTGCTTTGCATCGTAATTGAAAATCTGCTTTGCAGTACATGTGTGATAAGTTGTTGGTTTAATCTTTCATGCCGTCCAAATCCCCAAACTGCATTCAGAGTAGTTGTTGACAGTACACTAAAAAATACAGGTGGTCTGTTTCAGATGGAGAGGGTGATAACGCACTTCGATGTTATTATCATAAATATTGATGTTGTAATATAACCTAGACCAAGCGCTCATACATTTCAGGCTCGATAAAAGGTCATGTCATGCCACGCTATCACATTCACTGTGAAACTGATTATCGCCATCACTGGCCACATTATTATTTGTGGAATGGCCTAAATACTACTGGATTTTGATCCTTGGTGGCTTGTTTCGTTCAGTCCCCAGTACGCAGACAGTTAATGCAGGGAGCAGTGATTGGTTGAAATGTAGAATGTGGCCTTTGCTAAGGAGTGCCAGCACCATTAGCTAAAAGGTCAAACCAGACGACACATTCAACATTAGCTACGGCTCCGCCGGCAGTGACATGTAGCCCCACAGGACCACAAACCCACCGCTGGTCACGGTTCAAGTGGATTGATCGGCTTGTGTAGTCCACTTGTTGTTGTGGTCCACTTCAAAAAGGGACACAACGATGGACTGTTTCCCCTATCACTGTATATATGAGGCATACAGTCCTAGAACTCTACAATAGCAATCTGTCATGAAAGACTGTTGTGGCTGTTGAACAAATGACTCTCTTGGTTTGACCTTATGCAGTGTTCAAGTCATTCACTGCAAAGTAACCATCACTGGGAGTTACATCCAAATAAAATCCAAAATGTAAGCTAGAATGCAGAATTTTTACATATAGCTTTAATGAACGTCCATTACATTCAAGCCTTTGCCAAACAAGTTCACACAATGCTGATTAAGCCGCCAGGGAAAGCTCTCTGTATTTCTCTGTATATCCCGCGCTGGAGCACCGGAAGGATGCCGATACAGCTCATTTGTACTCAGAACAAGTAGTTTATTTACTCCACAACAACGTTGTTACATGAGCCGACACAAAGTGCTATCAACTAACCTTGCTCACTCACAGTTCTTGACAGCATAGCTGCTTATTCTGGCTCTCTAATTGGGTACACAGTATTGTCAGTCTACCTGTATTACCCAATACCTCGACAGGCAGGAAGAGGGCCAAAAGCGACGCAGCGTTATTATGAATCCCACTACTTTTCTTTAGCACATCAACAGTGTTGGTGTAATTACTGTCACTGCCGGGGGGGACTTTCACACTTCAGCTTAAAAGAGCTATACACAATTGGTTTGTAATCGTTTTCACTTAACAAACCAATGCAAAAAGTAGTCACTTCGTAGAAGCAGTTCTTCTTAAACCCTTTTGCTCTTTGGGGAGCATAGGTCATTCATGAATTTCCTCCAACTGGTTCGGTGTTGGGCGGTCTTCTCTGCTTCCTTCCACAATGTTGTTGCATTCTTGAGTTCTGCCTCGACAGACCTTTTCCAGCCGTTTCTTGGTCTTCCTGGCTTTCTTTTTCCTTGTGGGTTCCAGGTTAAGGCCTGTCTGGTCGTGTTGGAGGGTGGTTTTCTTAAGGTGTGCCCGATCCAGCCCCATTTCCTGCGTTTGATTTGGGTTTCAATTTGTTCTTGTTGTGTGGTTTGCCAGAGCTCTTCATTTGTAATTGTGTTAGGCCAGTAAATTTCCAGGATGTGTCGTAGGCATCTGTTAATGAATCACGAGTCTAGCAGTGGGGCTAACCAACTACAAAGCTAGCAGTAGGCTAGCCACTGCTATCTGGCTAGCATTGGGGCTAACCATCTTAAGTCTGCCCATGTTCGAAGGCCCAATATTACGAAACCCCAATAGTTTGAAAAATGTCCTATTTGACCAAAAGCCCATAGTCCAATGGCCCATTATCCCGAAAACAAAAGCCCTTTGTTCCGAAGACCTGTTGATGAAAATGCTGGAGTTCAGTGACAGCCAGCCTTACTTCTTTCCAGACTCAGTTAACATAATTTAACAGATAATATAAATCATAACGTATAAAACATAAAAGTATGAATTATAACGTATAAATCATAATGCATAAATAATAACATAAATCATAACAAATTACTTTGTACAAGTCCGAAAGAAAGATTTTTCATTTCGGCTGATATTTACCTCTAACAACTCTTCTGTTAAATAAACAGAAGTGGGCTTTTGTTTTCGGGATAACAGACTATGGGCTTTTGTGTTCAGGGTAGTTTTTCAAACTATTGCGATATTGGAATAATGGGTTGTCGGACCATTGGCATGGCACCAACCACGTTGAAATAATGGGTAAATGCAGAATAACAAGAGTTTTTTTAGTTTCTACCATTCTGCCAACATTGCATAAATGCAGCATTATGTCACAAACATACTGGGAAATTCCAGCCAGCAAATGCAGCTAACGAATGTAGCTAACCTGTATCACACAAACATCATCATCGCTCACATTTTTTTACTTTACTTCATCTCCCACATACAGTACAAGAAACAAATATGGTAAGGATTCAGATACGTTGGTTCAGATTTACTGCTAAAAGGTTTATCCATCAGTGCTAATAGCTAGTGCTCCATTTTAGGTCTTTGATTGCTAGCAAATGTGTCAATTGTTCTTTCTAAAGAGTGCGATGAGGTTTAAAAATGGTCGGAAGTGCTAATTTTTTACCACTTATAATACAATACTACCCCAACACTGTCACAGCCCTCATTAATTATACACAGACTGTGATTCCTTACCATTTCTGACAGTTAGAGGAGTCTGTCAAATCCTCTGCAGTGTGTATAGTGGTCATCTGTGTCTGGGTGGTTTTTGACCTGAAGGCCCTGTTAACACTCACGACATTGGCATGCTCAGACTGGTGTGGATAATAGAGCAAAAGGACGACCTTTATGATGAATTAATAATTGATAGAGTAATTGGGTTGGCCTCTTACTGGGCCGAAGGAGCCCAAGGTTTTGCCTCGTGCCGCTCAAAGGGAGCCATTATTCTGCACTGTGTGGCCGGCAAAGGGCAAACAGCAGATCAAATATTCACCATGGAGAACACACACACAATTATCCCTGACTTAATGGGGCTGACTTCACAAAAAGTCTTTGCTAAATGCAGCGGACTGGAGCTGACCACCGTTATTGGCGGTCACCTTGGAGAAGTTGGTCAATATTGCTGCTAATATGGCCGGTAAAACTTCATCTGGCTTTGTCAACAGAGTAGCAGGGGTATGATTAAATATAAAAGGGTTTGGGGGGATGGGGGGAGAGAATGGGGTTGGGTATTCACTGCAATTAGACTAGATAGCACTTGCCACAGAATTGCTTGATGGGAGATGATCTTACAGAGGGTGGTGTCATCCCAGCATGTCATTCCTCCATCAGCCCCCTCTCTCTCTCGGTTTCTCTTTGACGTAGAGATAAATGTGCTCTGCAATTTCCCCTTAAACGCTGCCGAGGCCTGCATATCAATTTTTGACAACGTGGCTTTGCCGTCCATTAAGGCGTAATTATGTTAAAGATCTTCTATCTATTATTTGGTGCTTAGCTGCGCACGCAAATCGCAGTGAGGTCAGACTCTAATCGAAGTCTGGCGTTTAGTGACTCTGAGTCCCTTGTAGGTTTTTGTAATTGGCCTTTTGAACACTAATGGTATGTCATGACTGATGAGCTCTTCAGTTTGAGGCCCAATGTATGCTTTTTGCCTATCAAGGCCAGACATTCAAAAAAGCAGACAGGGAAAGATCGTTTCAGCTTGCCGACTGTAAGCATATTCCTCGTACAATACATGAAAGTTCTCATAATACAATCTTTTTTTCTATTTGTTTATTGTGATAATGGAATTTAGGGGGTGGAAGAAGACAGAAAGGGAAAGCTAAAGAGGGGTGGGTTCAAACAGACAGTTTTCTCAGGCACCCAAAAGGTGAGGTGCCCCACCTGACTTATGGAAAACACTGCATATTAACCGGCTTGAGCTGGCCTCACACATACTCGGTGAATAGAGCATGTATAATGAATAATTCCTATTTGTGTTGGCTGCAGTGTGCTCCCCCTCTGCTGGCCCCTCATACATTATTTGTTGTGGTATTGTTTTCCAGCTGTGAGAGTACTCAACACTTCAGGACAGAGATGAGTTTTGGCTGTTTGCAGCTCTGCAAGAGGCAACTTAACTCACTGCTTTTGTTTTATTTATTTATATATTTCTATCACTGCCCCCCCGGTGCCTCCGTGCTTTTGCGTGAACAAAACCTGGAATAATAGCTAAAAATGGATTGCTTTATGACAAAAGTGTAACCAAAGAGTCTTGCAGCTGGGACACATACTTTGAAGTGCACTTCCTGCAGCTCAAAGCCGTGTAGCTGCTCAGACGATCACCTCCTGAATATTCTCTCAATGACATGACAACAGATGAGTGCAGACGAGTCCACCGTTTACAAAAAAAAAAAAAACATTTTGATGTCCCAGTCCAACCCCCCCCTCTTCCCTGAGTGGGACTGCAGTTGAAAAGCATGCGTGTGCACAGCAGGGGCCTGCAACTCCAGTGAAACTCTGTTAAACAAACCAAAATCAAAAGCGAGAACGCTGACACATTTGAAAACAGCGAGGCTTGATGACGAGATCAAGTGGAATTTTTTACACTTATTGGTTTGGCGTGAGTGTCCCGTGCTGGATGTTCTGCAGCGGCGCTGCCTAATTAGCTATTCCAGACCATCCCTGAGACAGCGCTTGAGGCAGGTGGGCTGCAAGGAGCCGTCTGGATCCCTGCTGTGATGAAAGGCGTCTGGTTGTCACACAAATTTGATTGGATGGCGTTTAATTGCTGCACTCTGGTTGGATGGAGCATTGGTTAATTGTAACCAAAGCTGGTCTGCGAGCTGGGTACATATATCGTATATCAAGAGTAAAAGCATGTTGACATGTAACATAAGGCATGGGAGCAATAAACAAGATTTGTGTCGGGAGCGCGGCGTGCACGACCGCTGGGTTTCAGCAGTTTTAGAATAAGCTACTTCGGTTTACCCGGACTTGAAAAAAAAAAGGCCTCCGAACACCATTTCACAGTCTGGTTTTGTTATTCCTAAAGTTCTGTTTCACTACCTCCACTTCAAAGAAGGCAATTCAACACAGCTTCAAACTGAGCTGAAGAGCAGAGAGGCGTGAGCAATCAGAAAACAAAAATCATAAAAAGGGGGCAGAGAGACAATTGACTAATACAGTGCAAACCTAGGATCTGGGTCTTATTGACTTACTGTCAGTGTAATCCATATCATAACCATCTGCTCCAGGGCTGTGAAACACAGAGGGCATATAAGCTGTATGTCTCCAGTGAGGGTTTCAGCTGACAGTAGCCTGAAGGGCTCCGTGGAGTCATTTGAAAGAGTACCTGTAAAGCCACGCTACGGGAATCCTAATTCTGCTTTTGTGTCTTTCTGCTAAAAGCTCCGTACTTGTCTCCCTTGGGTTAACACACAACCTCTCCACGGGAGCGTGCTGCCTGCAGAGTGAAGTCTTTGGAGGCTGATCATCCCTTGTCAGCCATTTATTTGTGATGGAATGGAATTATGTACTAAAATCAAGATCCGGAAGCAAAGCAATCAATCGATTAAAATATTTAATCGTGATTAATGTCATGATTGTCCACAGTTAACTTTTGATTAATCTCAAATTAATCGCACATTTTTTTATCCGTTCCAAATGTACTTCAAAAGGGATATTTTTCAAGACTCGACGTACTCCCGCGGTAACTCAATTCACATTGACAGTATATGCAAATAACTTTAGTCTTGTCGAGAGAACCATCTGGAAGGGCTTTAAAACTTGCCATTTAAAAAGACCCTTTTCTTTATCCATTTCTGTGTGTGTGTGTTTATTTTTTGGGTCTTGAGCTGCTTTTGCTAGATCACTGATTTAGTTGAACGTGTAAGTAATAAAGCCTGTTACTAAGACAGGGAAGTCTCTCTTTAGATTAAGTGTGTGGTTCTTAAAAGAGCCTTTTATTTAGGATTCAGAATCAGGTTTAGCCTCCGAAGCCACTCAGGGTGCGGCCCTGCTTCTTCAGAGCGTACACCACATCCATGGCGGTCACCGTCTTCCTCTTGGCGTGCTCGGAGTTAGGCGACGGCATCACAGATCACGCTCTCCAGGAACACCTTCAGCACGCCGCGCGTCTCCTCGTAGATCAGACCGGAAATGCGTTTTTACTCCGCTGCAGCGAGCCAGGCGGCGGATTTGGGGATGCCCTGGATGTTATCACGGAGCACTTTACAGTTTCTGCTAGCCATTTACAACATTACAGCCATGGATGTATTAGGTCACTGCAGCATTGCTTCCTGATTTCCCAAACTACGGTGCGGCCCGAGGCCCAAATCACAGAACGCTAATTAATCGTTAATCACGCGTCAAAAAAATTAGTGCCGTTAAAAGGAATGAGTGTTAACTTGTTACGCCAACGGTATTATCACTTTAATTTTGACAGCCCTGACTGTTTCCAATGACAGTGACCCGAACATTATTTTGACTGCCACTGGTTTCCTGAGCCTCTGTTTACATCAGCCCAGTTCATAATAAATGGATAGGCCGAGCCGCAGTCCAGGCTGGCCCTTTGTGAGCCCTCAGTGCAACAACCTATAATGACCTCTGTGGGCCAAAACACACTGAGGTCATTTTCTGTCAACCACCTCCAATAACCCTCTACTCAGCTCTTCCCATAATCCACTGACCAACCAGTCGACTGAACAACTAGCTGCGCGGCCGAGCGGCCGACTGCGGGCTTTTAATGAAACCTGCTGAGTTCTCTCATTCCACTGTGACATGAGCTGGAATAATGACCAATGTAACGAGTCCGTCTGTCTGCAGGCCCTGTGAACCAATCATTCTCCTTCCTCCTCCTCTGGCCCTGACATTGACCTCCACTGTGAACCCTTGAGCGATGCAAATTTCCCCTGATGCGGCTCACTTTCATCAGCTCGTAGCGGAAGACAAAAGATTTCCATTTGACTAATTGTTAAAGTAGGGTGGGGGAAAGACACACAATAGTATTGCAATATTTTCCCTGGCAATACTATATCGATACACAGCTGCCAAGTATCGATCTTTTCATTATATAAATTATATTATATAACCTGAGAATTTAAGAAACAATAAAGTTGAAGTGAGATGAACAAACAGAGAAATTTATCTTTTTAGATCAAACGTACCTTGACACTGCTTTCCATTGGGGACATCATTTGGAAGTAATAAGTTGGAGAAAAAAAAAGGTAATTAATTGCATTATATCGCAAAATATCGCAATAGGTCTAAAATCGCAATAATATTGTATTGTGACATAAGTATGGTGATAATATCGTATCTTGGGGCCTACTACCTGTGCATTGCAGGGCCGAGGAGGGACAGCAGCGATAGGGAGGCAGCCCTAATCTAGTCTTTGTCACTAAATATCAAGTAGACTGCCGGGATAACAGAGCGTGACAATGCAGGATAAAGCACTCTGGAGGGGTGTTCATTCCATGTCTATTCCCCTATACCCCCTCTCTCTCTTTCCATGTCTCAGTTCCCTCTCCTTTTGCTCGCCCCCCCTTTCCTGTTACATTGTGTTATCCAAGGTCTGATCCCTGTTCTTGGTTTTAATATCTTTCTCTACACCAGGTGAATGTCAGAAAATGAAACACTGTGAGCAAACCAAGGACTCTGTGTGTGTGTGTGTGTGTGTGTGTGTGTGTGTGTGTCTCTCCCTGAGCTGTAGTCTGAACTGCCCAACTGATGAGTCAATACGTGCAGCACAATCCGTAGCTTTTAGCAGAAAACCAATATGCTGCCTTATCGACTTGTCTAAAGATAAAACAACGCTATATTTTGGTGGCTTAAGCATCTGAGAAGCTGTAAATAGTGTTAGGCCGGTGGAGAGGGGGTGGGGGTCTAGGAGAATTAGGGTGTAAAAAGCGAGAAGGAAGATGTTACAGTGCTTTTGCTGGCACATTTAGGCCAAGCTTTCCTGATGATTTATAGAGTTGCACAAGGCCTGGTTTTATGCAGCGCTATGGCAACACAAGGATGTCGCGGACACTGCCCTTACAATTGGACTCATTCTATTTGTTTGTTTACTGCAGCAGGTAGCTGACAGCTAATCCTATGCAAAGCCAGATAACAAAAGGCTTTCCGGGCAACAGAGCTGTCAACTGCCCCTGAATCAGAAGCAGAGACCTCACCTTTAAGTCGACGGGGAACACACACTCATTCACAGACAGGCACATATTGGTTGGTTCAGGGCTTAAGTCTCAGAGGGGAATTAATTTGTTTCTTTTAAGGGGCTGGGGGAAAAAACCGAAGAGCCCGTGGAGTTAAAGAGAGCTGATCATCGAGCTGTCCACAAACATATGGAGACGGACCCTGAGAGACACGCAGAATGAAGATAAAGCTGTTTTCCAGCCGCTGTGAGGACTAATGTTATCGGGTTAGCTAGACAGATGAACAACACCTCTGGCGAGTGGCGAGCAGGGCCCCCCCCCCCTTGTAAATAAAAGTTAAGAAGGCTCCTCCGTCATTATAGAATGGCTCCCTAAACAGTCAACAGTACCTCTAAACCCATCCCCTATCCCCCGCTATCAATCTCCCCACCTATCCATAAATGCCAGGAGCCGATAATTAATGATAGATTGGCGCTTAATAAAAGATTTACACGGCATTAAGGATGCTTGGCAATCAGGTGGTGTGTTGGAGGCTTTTGAGCTGTGACAGCCAACGGCACATCAATTGCGCCCTGGAGACGAGTGCGCGTAATGGGCCGACAGTCAAAGCAATGACAGTTGTAGGTGAGGTTGAAGAAGGAAAAAAAAATGTTAAAAGAAAAGAAAAAAAAAAAGCCAGGCGTCCCTCGGTCACCAGTTGTGACACGCAGCAGAAGGCGGCCCGGTCGCCCGAGAGCATCCTCGTGACAATGCAGACAGCCGCTTAACCTCTAGCCCTGGCAGGCACGTCTAAGAGGGGGGAGGCAGCCCAGAGCCTCACACTGCTGACAAAATATTTAATTTCAACTTAAAAGGTTATTTCACAATAACACACGGTCCCCCTTGCCTCTTTTTTTTCTCTGTCTTCTTCCCCTCCAAAGCATTCAATTTATTGCCTTCAGATGCACGCTTCACTGGGTACTGTAGTTGACTCTCTCTCACTACAACTGCTGGCTTATTAAGTTTCCATGGCAACTTGCCGCATCCACTTGTGTTTTATTCCAGCCTGTTGGGACCCCACAGGGTAAAGCTTTAAGCCGGAACACCATGAAGCGATGGGTTTAGAGGAGGAAGAACAACCTGCAGCACAGATGAGAGGGATTGTTGGGAGAATTGCTCATTGCCCTCCGCTCCATTTAATCTGCTATGAGGCAGTGAAGCTGAAGCGCTGCTTTTTAATGTCACTGTGCCTTTCTTGCATCAGGCCAAATATTAAAATATATGGACAAAACCATCAGGACTGAAACTACCTGCGGGGAGCAACCCGTCTTTGTTTGTTGTTTTACAATGAAACAAATGCTAATTTGCTATTCAAATCTTTCATTTGTGATGGCACTGTGGCTCACTGTATCAGGTCAAATAGTGTTTTAGCCATACCAGCAGCATGTCTGTATGGATGGCTATGTCTGTATGAATGTATGATGCACTCTGGCAGTGCACCACCTTGGTCCAGACTGAATTATCTCAACAACTATTGAATGGATTGCCATGAAATTGGTCCACAAATCCCTGATGCCCAGAGGATGAATCATGCTGACTTTTCATCTGGTGCCACTATAAGGTCAAAATAAATATGTCCAATACTTTGGTTTATGACCAAACACCAACAGAACTAATTACATACCTGTGCTAATTAGCAAATGTTAGCATGCTAACTAGGGTTGGGTACCGAACTCTGTACTTTTTTTGGGTACCGACCAAATTACTTTGGTACTACCGAGGAACGATTCACGTTAAATCGACGGTGCCAAACATCGGCACCTGATAGCGTGTAAGCGCGAGCACATCTGTCGCCTCTGCATGTTGACAGAGAGCAGGGCTCCAACACACACACACACACACGTGCGTGCGCAGAGGTGCGGACAGAGCAAACTCGAGCAAACTACGTCGCCTCTACAGTTTTGTTGAAGTCACAGTGAGTCACGGCAATGTCGATTTATGTGGTTGCAAGTGTGTTCCAGTTTTCAAAACTTCATGCTCACAGCGTTCACTGTGATACGACATTACTGGCGAGCCGAAAGCAGTCGCGGTACTGGTGACGTTACGCTTCCTCTGAGACAGGCAGAGCACAAGAGTGGTTTCTATGCCCTGGGGACTGACTGACAGGCTGAGGTTGTAAGGCAAGGCAACTTTATTTCTACAGCACCTTTCAGCAACAAGGCAATTCAGAACGCTTTACATGAAACATTGAAGAGCAGGTAAAAATGGTCATGAAAATGAAACAGGCCAAAATAGAAGAATATACAAATACAAGAATAAAAGTTACAATGCTGTGTAAGAAATTGATTGAAAGAAATTGATTTAATAGGTTGTACGGACGGCTTTGGGAGGGGTTTTATTTGTAAAATGTTCTAAATAAATAACAATGTTCTACGTAAATAGGATAAATAGGTTTGGAATTATTTTTACAAGTGAAATCATTTTTTTGGTATTACAGAGGGAAAAATTTCAGGTACCGGTATGAAAAAATGTGAACGGTACCCAACCCTAATGCTAACACACTACACTTAGAGGGTGAACATGGTAAACATTATACCTGCTTAGCTTTAGCATGTTAGCATTGCCACTGTGAGCATGCAGGTGCATTTAGCTCAACACACCGCTGTGCCTAAGTAAGTTTCAGGTGTAATGATGTGTTTCACTATAACGCAAACTGAGGATCAAACCAGCTTTGTTTGACCTGCTTTGAGCTCATTAAAATGGGACTCCATGCGAATAAATCGCCATTGTAACTCAATTCTTCAGGGCTTGTGTCATTAATAGGGGGTCATCAACCACCCCCCCCTCCACACTTATTGCTGCCTGAAACCTTAGAACAACTGCTGTGCCAATACGGTTTGCCAATGATTAGATCATACATTTCCATTTCATTACTTAATTATCAATTCAACTCTGCGGGACCTTTTGAAAAGAGAATAGATGTAATCTTACGCACTATAAGTTAATAATGCTAATTTGATTTTTACTATTTGAAATTTTATATGCATACTAAGTAGCCTTGTTAAGATATTTCTACCAAAGAGATAATTAATTATTTCATATGCCAAATGAGAAACTGTCTTATCTTTAAATTACTCTTCAAGGTATAACACCAGATTTAGAATTTCAGCTCTAATTTGAGGTGGTTCTTTCAGACGTCTGTGCCCACATTATAGTCTTCATTAAGTGTCAACTCTGTGAAAGACCACAGATTTCATTAACATAGGCTCCGCACAATCAAGGCCCCTTTGAAAATTATTCCTCTTGTAATGTATGCTCAGGGCAGACAGAGGGAATCTTTACAAATACTGCACACGTTTTTACATTATTTCATTGACGAATTACCGTTAAAAGTACTTTGACCACACCAAACCACAATCAGTGCCCCGTCAATGGACTCGGTGTGAGGTCAGGTTCACTGGAAAATAGCTGTGAAAGGTGATTAGATGAGGCACTAACTTCCCTGGTTAAATAATATTGATGAATCCCGCTCACAGTGCAGTGCCAGTTGATAACAACGGCAGTTAAGCGATTTTGTTTTTCGGAACGTGGACAGATGTAATGCCCGTATATGGAGAGGATTTGGCTCGTTAGGAGCCAAAACTTATGAAAACATTTAATCTGCGCTCAGAAAGGATAATTAGAGACAGTGAATGTGTCTCATCCTAATTGTTTATCCCTCGGCCAGCATGAAACCATTAACAAACAACTCCGAGCCACCCGTTCGGTCTTCTTTATGACAGGGATATTAAATACGACATCGTCACTTTGGGGAAGTTGTTGGACACAACATTAAAAGACTAAAAATGAGTGGGAGGAGAAAAAAAAGATAACATAAAACACTATTAGAATAAGAATCGTTTGTGTCTTTTTATACCACATAGTGATTTGGGTGCAAAAAGAAAAACCCTGCAGGGATCCGAGCTCTGCAAGCTGGCTCTGATTTAAGAGTGAAGGCCTTGGGGGCCAGATAGTAGATCATGAATGGTTCCACTGTGTCTCAACCTAGAGCTACAGAGCTGGACTCCGACTACACACACACACACACACACACACACACACACACACACACACACACACACACACACACACACACACACACACACACACACACACACACACACACACACACACACACACACACACACACACACTCCACTGGTCCAATCTTTTCATTGCCTTGGTGTCACTATGGAAACCCCCCCCTCACACACACACCGGCACCATCACTCCCACAACTGTCCTCTCCTCAGTAATCCTCTGGGCTGTAAGGAAACGATACTGAAGCATGACTGAAAGGAATGGATTGTCGGGGTGGCTGGTGGAAAAAAAAAACTTTATAGGACTCGGACAAGTGTGTCATGCCTCCAGTTATCCCTTCACACCTGAGCAAAGGTGTGTGTGTGTGTGTGTGTGTGTGTGTGTGTGTGTGTGTGTGTGTGTGTGTGTGTGTGTGTGCGTGTGTGCGTGTGGCAGGGAAAGATTCAGGTGCAGAATCAATACACAGCGAGAGCAGAAATACTGTCAACAGGGGGAAGCATGTTGGTGTTGCTGTGCATGATTGCCTGCATGCACCTTTAGGAAAATTGTGATTAGCTGCAGTTTATCAGCAGCCACGGCGTAAATACCACATGTAATGCATTTACTGCCTGCCATTGGGCTCGAGCACAAAGGGATCATTCTGTCAGCACAGTGATCTCATCGCTGAGCTATCTCTGTCTCCCTCTGTTAGAGCCACGGCCTTGGTAGGATATTGGCCTCCATAAACAGAAGATTGTCCACGCCCACTATTTTTTTCAACTACTCCACTTGTGTTTTTTTACTACTTCAATAATACTCTGGATTTCCTTTGATCAACTTACTCAGCATCTTTTTATTTGTTGTTTTTATAGCAGCGGTTGCTCAATCAGTCCCAGGCCTTATATGGAGTTTCCACTACTCTGTTTTTCTGCCACACGAGGGGAGGTGCAGATGCAAGAGATATGATATGGAATTGACAGAATAGGGGAGGGAAGGATGATGGGGGGGGAATAGGGAGGAAGAAAACTCTGATAGCGCAGGGGGGAGTAAAGGAAGTAAAGGATGAGAGGATAGGAAGGGTAAGATAAAGAAAAGGGAGGGAAGGACGAAGAGGGACACAGAATGGCAGGAGGGGGTGGGGGTTTAAAAGACAAGAGAGGGGAGGTAATAAGTCCCTCTTCCAATCTGGTGTTGTTGAGCAGGGGTAGTAGCAGAGCACACATTCCATTAGGCAGTAAATATTGACTCAGCAGCGAACAACTGGTTTCTATTGCATAGCAAACAAAGCTATTGTGTGCCTGGCAGCCCTGAAAGGCCTCTGTTTGCACATCACGCTTACGGCTGATAAGTAGGCAGTCTCATTCACCGTGGGGGTCTTGTACGTCTGTGCTGTTTCTCTCCTCCCCCCCCTTTGCCCTTTTCTCTGCATTTCTCTATCTGTCTCCCACTCCTGGCCTCCAGCCACCAGGCTGACAACCTTGACTGTAATCCTCCTCCACATGGTGTTTCCAAGTAGCCGAATGTGTGGCTGAATTAATGATAGGTGTTCCCATCGCAAACAAAAGGCCCAGACACGTTATGCAGCAATAACTGCTGGTGTAATATAGTCCTCGACTGGCAGGTCATCAGCATTTTTGAAACGTACAGTGGCCATCAGACGCTCTACAATATTTACCTTGATGACTGTACTGAGGGCTGGGCTGTTTGTCTGCAGATTACATTGTGCATTCACATGTTGAACTCTGAACCCAGGCAGCTGTCTGAAGGATTTGTGGCCAAGGAGGGGACTCTGACTTATCACCTACCTGGACTGGGACTGTAAATGTGGGCCCGCACCCTATTGAAGTGATGCATGCTATTGCACCATTATGGGCTGACTCAGGCTATTAGACGCGTAATGTGAAATACAACTGAACACCAGGTGCTACAATGTGTGACAATGTACGTAGGTGTGTGGTTTCCATGGAAATTGAGTGTTGCTTCACATGGGATTGTTCAGCAGGAAGAGGAGTGGTTGTCAGCAACAAGATCTAAAAACTATGCATTATCGCCTCTCTCCCAGGCCTTCTCATCGCCACTATCTGTAGAACACATATCCTACGTGGTTAAAGCTCTGAGAGGAATCTTTACAGAGTGGCAGCAGCACCAAAAGATTTTTTTTACCCAGAAAGTGAGCCCAGCATGCTCATGTAACCCTGATTTCTTGATAGAGTAGAGTTCTCCAGTCATTCTGGGTGGTGGGTAGGAAGCAGGCTGAAGTAAAAAAAAATAAAAAATGTTTGTACATTTTCTTTAATCAACACCAATACAACAATTACTTTCATCAGAATCTCGACTCTACTGTTGAACTTATTACTGTTAGACTCACATCTTTAACGCCAACACGGCCTCATACCCGACATATATGACCACGTGGTTTACATTGTGAAACCGAACTACTTGGTTAGGTTAAGGCAACAAAACTACTTGGTTAGGTTTAGGGAAAGATCATGGTGTTGGTTATTTTATTGCTTAAATAGCATTAAATTCTCCGCCTGTCTCTTCTCTCAGCCCCTCACTATTTTCGCTCTCTTCCTTCATTTTGTAATCTGTGCCGTCAGGCTTCACGGCATGTGTCAACAGCAGCGGCAGCCCGTTGTGCGACAGTCATAATCATCCGTGCGGAAACACAGCAGTATACAACGTTAGTTACGTCGTTTAAACAAATTTTGCATCGAGGATTTTTAGTAATCAAATTATTCGAGTTGCTCGGGGAATCGTTTGAGCCCTAGTTAAAAGTATGTTTGTAATTAGGGCTGTCCTCGACTAAAGAAATTCTTAGTCGACTAACACATATGATTTTGTCGATTAATCGATTAGTTGATGTAATCGACAGAGCTGTGCTCTTTGAGAGGTGGTTAAGACTAGAAAAGCACAATATAAATGTAGTTAATGAACCATCTGTAAAACTGAGTTTCTCCACAATTAATCCTGCAAAATCTTGTGCTTACCAGAAATGTGCTCATAAGTTTCTTGGAAATGAGTAATTAAGCATGAATAAGCATAAAAAAGGACTCATCAACTAAAGAAATCTTAGTCGACTAAGACCAAAACGACCGATTAGTCGACTAATAGACTAAGAGGTAGCAGCCCTATTTGTAACGTAACTTTACTAAGTTACGTACATAAGTTAAGTAGGCTATGTTCTGGAAGTTAACTTATGTCCATAACTTAAAATAAGTCTACGTTGACTTTTGGTTTCCCGCAGGACACGAGCAGCGGCCCTGGGTCAAAGTCCTGTGCTTGTGTAACCCATCCATCCTCCTCCCTACGTGGACTTTGTCACTCTTTATACTTTGTCACTTAACGTCCTTCTTTGCTCCCATCATAATTACTACGGCCACTGGAGGTCGCTGTCTAACAATGAAGTCAATATGGGTCGTAATAAGCTGCTTGCACAGACGACCTACAAGGCCGTTTTTTTTTTTGTGTGAGGACGGTCTGGTCACCCGTAAGAAGAAGACAGGTAGGAACTAAAATACTTAGAGGCAAGGTGACATGAATAAGCAATCCAAATGTTACACATAAATAAAGATAATAGTTGAAGTACTGTAAATGACGATAAAATGATAGCTATTGGAGTAATGATAATAAACCATAGATGTTAAAACAGTCCAAAGTAATATAGTGGAATTATTTCAACTGAAACATGTTATTTACCATGGTCAGTGGTGGAAGAGGTATTCAGGTCCTTTACTTAAGTCGAAGTACTAATACCACACAGAACAATACTCTGTTACAAGTAAAAGTCCTGCATTGAAAATGATACTTAAGTAAAAGTAAGTTAGTATCATCAGGAAAATGTACTCAAAGTATTCAAAGTACAAGTACTCGATGCAGGAAAATATAACATAAATATATTTAAAAAAAAATACATGAGGTAAACTAATATTCCTAAAATTACATCAACACCTCCTCCCTCACTGAAAAATCCAGAATCTATGAAAATGCAAATATTGTTCAAATGTTACAAATGTCAAATGTTAAAATTGTTTAAAATTACTGAACGTGATGTCTCCTACTTCATTGTCAAGTCCATTCGCAGTGTTTTTCTCTGTTTTATCACACTTGTGTAAGCATACTGGACCACCATTGGCTTCCAAACTAGTTGCAAAATCCTGCTTGTACACCAACATGTGGTAAAGCCAGATTTACACAGAGTCATTTTCCTCTTTCAGCAGACGTATGTGCAAACAGCCTTCCAGTGTCAACTGTGACATACATCGCTCTGCACAGTGACGCTCAAACATCCAAGTGATGTAATAATAAGCAGGACACCTTTTTTGAGTGGAGGGAGGCTTTAAACCTGTGTTAGCTGTGAGCACCTTTCACTGAAGGATGAAGAAACGAGAGGAAACCGATCTGGTTTCACTTAAGGGGGGTGGGATTCTTTTCTCCGTTACATTGCAGACCAACTTTTCAGATTTAGGCTGACCACAGGGGCGAATGTAGATAAAGATTTCACCTGCCTGAAGTTTTAAATTAGGTCCAATGTGGAGGTTATCAGCCTCATTTTCTCAAAGTGGTGATTATGCTTTGTATCATTGTGCAGAGGGATAATGAAACTCACTGAACCCACAGAAACAGCTTATTACCGTAGGTGTCTGTAGAATACCTGATGCTATGGAACGCTAAACCAACATGGAGCACAGGTGTTGAAATACCGGAATGCTCCATTGTGTAACATCACCCTGCATGCGTGAGACCGTGATTCAGCCCACTTGAATGTGGAGGACAGCGCTGTAATTCTATGGTGCAACATGTAAAAACCTCAGCTGCAGTCACTTGGGATTTTCTAAGCTCCTCAAAACACAGACACACTGCTACCCACCACGCCACCCACCCACCCACCCACACACCTACCTACACGCACTCCCTCCGCCTGCCTGCCTGCACGTCTGCCAAAGTGACACCCACTTTCAAAAAAGCCCATGAGGTGCTGTGTGGTATGTAGGTTTAGGTGGTACATTATAATTACATTGCTTTTGTCAACCGTGTGATGTTCCAACAGATGTTCAGAGAGAAAGCGCCCAGGAAGACGCAGTGCTGTTTATCACAGTCTGCCGTGAGTCCTGTTATATCAGCTAAAGATTGAAGACTTTAATACTGCTCCTCCACAGCAAAGAAAAACGGCAGTAAAAACGAAAGCCAACCCATCAAAGCACAATATGTCCAGGCGACAGCTTTGCTCCCCCCCCCCACCCACTCACTCTTATCCACCTCCCCCCTTCCTCTCCTCTCACCCCCCCATGTCTTACTCTCGCACCTCTCTTCTCCATTCATCCCGTCCCCTCGCCCTCCTTTTTTCTCTCCCATACAGTACAACCACCAGCAGCGCCTAGGCCCAGCAGGCAGTGGGCAGGCCTTGTAGTCGCACTGATAAGCCAGATTCACCCTGACCTTTCCATTGTTCGGATGGCAGTTGGCAACAGCGAGGACGGAGAGTCCTTCCAAATCAAATATTTGATTCATAAACACTGGGGCCGCTGAGTAGAGGAGGGCCGAGGTGCATGTAATTCCGCCGGAGGACTCGGGGACCTTCGGTACTAAAAGAGCCAAAGACGAGGAATTGTCTCAGCTCTCGCTCTCTCGCTGCGACTAAATGTCAGCTTTTAGTGTGCAGCTGGGGCCGGGGAAAAAAAGCAACAAAAAAAAAAAAAAAAAAAAGAGCAGAGGAGCATCATTTGAATAATGTTTCTGTCAGCTTCTCCGCTACAACTCCCCCCCACCCCCCCACCCCCAATCCTTCTTCACTCTCCCCTCGGTTCATCCTCCCGTCCCCCATGGGAGGAATCTACTACGTTTGACTGCAACACACAGCATGCTCTACGTACACAATCCACACTTACACCACGCATAAGTGTGCGCACACACACACACACACACACACACACACACACACACACACACACACACGCCAGATCACCATCATGCCTGGTGAACGGAGGCAAAGTAGACATTTTACTGGGTTAAATTTCAAAGTGAACATTGATTGAATTCCCCACCGTTTTCTTCTCTGATATCGTGTGTCCTACAGTAATATTGTGCATTTGGAATAAAAAAAAAGGGATGGTCTTGCATGGGAAACGTTATTTCAAAGACCACTGCTGCTATTCTGGCTGAATATCAATGTTACTCTCAGATTTGGATCCCGTACAGCACTATTGTATGGGTTTGATATCAGAGAACAAAAGGTTTAGGTTAGCCCAAGGCGAGGTTTGATACTAGCCTGTATTCCCCAGTGCAGACAAAAGGGACATCCACGAGATGTGTCGCTGCTACTGTACTCTGTGCTTTCTGCACGGCTCAAAGTTATTGTTTCATTGAAGTAGTTTTTGGTCTATATGAAAAAATATCATCCTGCATATTGCCGGAAGGGTTTAGGTTGATTTGGTGCTTTGATGTCTCTGAACCCAGACCCCAAATCGCATAGTGAACTCATACCTTTCAGTTTATTTGGCAGATGTTATAAGCAACAGCAAATGCAATCACCTGAGATCCAGGCCTGATAAATAAAACTCATCAAATACAAATGGGTAACTTAGGTCTTCATTTCATTTACTTTTATGTTCCCTTGTTATCTTAAGGGCTGAATACTTGAATATCGAGATCCAAATAAGGCAGTCCTATCAAACTAAACAAGCAAGCATTTGCATAAACTTTAATATGCCATCAAAATAACATCAACAAATGCTGTTGTGAGTTGCTTTAGAGGCAGTTTCTGAGGGTTGCTTAAAGCGATACACCTGGTTTTGGGAATTTGGCCATTGGTAATATATGTCTTTTTCACTGTTATTGTCACAGCCTTGGTTCATAAGCAGAAAATTGTCCAGTCCTTTATTTATTTATTTTTTTAAATCATCTCAAGAGCTTTGGCATTTGCCGCTAGCTTTCTTGTTAACTGCTGAGAACATACGCAAAATAATCCATGTATATTCTGCTCCACTATAAAAATCTATACAGCATAGTATTGCAATATTTTCCGTGGCAATACTGTATCGATACACGGACGCCAAGTGTCAATCTTTTATTATATAAATTGCACATGAGAATTGAACGTTTTGGTACTAGAATAATACAAATCAATTGCTTTGTCAGCCCACTAGATGGAAAAGTGAAGTAAGATGAATAAACAAGAGAAATTATTATTTTTTTTTTTTTAGATAAAACAGATGTTGACAAAGTTTTCCTTTGGGGACATAATTTAAAGTTGGAAAAAGGGTAATACAACGCAATATATTGCAGGCTATCGCAATCTGTTTAAAATCGCAATAATATCGTATCGTGACAAAAGTATCGTGATAACATTGAATCGTGGGGCCTCTGGTGATTGCCACCCCTAGCACACATAGTACTGCTCAGCGCTAGTAGGCAACTAGCATTGTCTAAAAACAATAACAACTCGTAGCATCTCCTAGCTAAACAGTGTTTTAAACGTCAGTTCTTGCCGCAGCGCTTGATGCAGCCTTTGCTGCATGTCATTCCCGCTCTCTCTCCCCTTTCACGTATTCAGCTTTATTCGCAAGCGCCTCGGTCCTAGCCGCATCACTGTGGTGCCAATATTGACGTTAAATCAAACCCTCTCGTGTAATATTGCTTAAGTAACTTATATAAGAAATCACTTGAAAAAAGGACAGACAGGGTGAGTTTATGATGCTGCTAAAAAACTAAAGACAGAGAACATTACCCAGATATTGCCTGTTGAGAAGCAAAGGTCATAAAAGTTGCTAGGTGTGGAATCAAATCATCCGATAAGACGTGAGAGGATTTAAGGAAAATATCAGCACTGGCTGCTGCTTTATGCCTAATTCACTTCAGGACATTTCATGCTTTTGATTTTCTCCGATCACATGAATGAAACTCGCACGTTTTAAAAGTATCCTGAGGTGAATGCTGATTTCAGTTGATGTCTGGTATCAAGTTTACCTCTTCTTGCCTGAATCTTAGATTGAAATCTGACTGGATTTAATTTAAATATTGTATTTCTAGATGTGTCTGCCAAAAAGATGCCTGATGCTGATGTACAATCTAACTTCAATATAAAAAAGGTGATGGACATTATGCAGCATGTTTCACATCCTAAGGACCTCTAGAGCAGAAATGTTAGAGATAAGTGGCAAAAGTCAGTCACAATAACTTGTGATCTGTACCTGAAAATCAAAAAAGAAGAATCATTCCATTCAATGAAGACCATCAAAGACTACCAAGGATCAACGACTCACAAAAGACCTTCATTTAACACACTCACTATAATATTATGCTTGGAAGCAGCAAGCATATCAGGGTTTTTCCTGCATAAAAGAATTTTTGGCGCCCCCCCGAAGAGGTTAAAGAGGACATATTATGCGTTTTCTGTCATATGGGGGGGGGGGGGGTGTCTTATCACACCTCTAGCTGATACTGAATCATACACTGCCCACTATACAGTAGGGATGCAACGATTATAGATTTTGTTGGTACGATTATAGTCCGAAAAATAATCACGGTTCCACGATAATCACGATTATTCATCTGATTCATCTGAAAAGATTAGAGACTAGAGGTGAATCAGTCACACCACAAACAAAGGCCAAGTTGGCAACAACAGTGCTACAACAGTGTTGTCCCTTAGAAGAAGTTGGCCCTTTTTGGGCTAGAAACGTTGCCGAGTTTTGCCTCGTACGAACGTAACGCTATCGTCAGCTCGCTCACAGTAAATGCAAACGCCGGCTCCTGACTTGTTAGCTGTTAACTGTAATGGTAACGTTAACATTAAACAGGCTGACATTAGCTAACTGGTAATGTTAACAATAGAGGTGTTGAAATTAATCAAATAATCAACGCATCGAATCGTGGACATGGCCGATGCTGCATCGATAATCGGCCGGGCCATAAATCGATTATTTCTGTTTACAATTTAATGTAGGGCTAACAACCTTTCTGTTTACATATTCTGTTATGTTTTGCACATTCAGGAAGTGCCATGTGCTCAGTGCTGTAGTTTTATGTATCCACTTTATTTAGTATTAGAGCACTGCAGAATGTTTTGTTTTTGAAGCTTGAAAAGTTATGAATTAAATATCCTATATGGCTTTAATAGAAAAATGTATTTGACGCATCGTGATGCATCGAGATATCGAATCGAAGACATGATAATCGTAATCAAATCGGGAGATCAGTGAAGATTCCCACCTCTAGTTAACAAGCTAACAAATAGTTAACAACAAGTCGCTGGCAAGCTCACCAACTTGGGTTGAATTCCCCGTTGCAGCTGCAGCTGTCGTGATGTCAGGGGCTGGCTCTGCTCTGTGTTTACCTGGTGTTTGCTAAGTTAATGTAACGTTAAAAAATGTCAGCAGTAAGTTATCCCACCACGGAGAGCCACGTCACTCTGACAGTCAATAATCGCGGTGACCGGACCCGGCGTCTGATGTGCCGTGTGTGCGCGCAAACGCGAACGTTTAGGTCGTAAGGAGGTTAAATAAGAACTGCACACACTGTTACACATAACGTGCAGTCAGTTAACACTCGGTGTAGAGGAGCCTTTACGGTTAATTAACCGGGACATTTTAAAGCGTGGTTAATAGTGAAATCGGTTAACCGCTGCACCCCTACTATACAGTAAGTGATACAAGATGTAAGTGAAGTACTTCCCGTCATGTACGTTATGTAATGTGTAGACAGAGATATCCAGGTTGCTTTAAATAGCTGCTGTGGGGCTGTGCGGCTGCAGTTCTGCGTAGGACAGATATAGACCCTGGGCTGACCTGTCTGTCATCAGAGGAAGGTGTGGAACCTCAGACCAGTGGCGGAGAAACACACACACTGTGACATTTACAGTAGGTAAGATGAGGTGCAGTCAGGCTGATGATTTAGCAGCTGTCACAGATCTTAAATATAATATGCTGTTTGTATAATTATTGAATGCCATATACTTATTTGCTGTGGGTATATAGATACAACCAAATAGCATAATTAAAGATCAATGTCAGAGGTATTATATATATATATATATATATATATATATATATATATATATATATATATATATATATATATACACACATATATATTGTTGTATGGCATGTTTTATTTTAGCAATATTTCCATCAGCCTTTGCTGTACTTTGTGTTTAGTGCTAATTAGAAAATGCTAGCCCGCTAACACGGAAAACACTATACCTCCTAAACATGCATGTTTTTGTGAGCACGTTGTCGTGCTAGTGTTAGCGTTTAGCTCAAAACACCACCACCTAAGTAAAGCTTCACAGAGCAAATAGCATGGCTGTATAACTATAATGCTGTGTCTTAATTCGGATACTTCCTTCGGTACACTTACTTGCAGTGCGCTGTGTACACTATTAGTAGTGTACTCGTTTCCAATTGATGTGCTGGTTGCAACGTTTCATTACTACTGCAGCACCCCCCCCACCCCCCCGTTCTCTTAATACATCCATGCCCCCGACACGTAGGCTACACGCGCACATACACAGTACCCGCTCCACGACAGTTAAAATGCCATTACGTGTTCAACGCAAGGCGACATATTCAGCTCAAGAGATACAAATGTATGGCTCAAAAGCCTGCCTACGTAAACATACCTCTGGATATATAACATTTCACAATATTATGCCACGGTCAGGACAAGCAGCAAGCAACAGAAACAAGTTTGCGCACATTTCAGCGTTAGCCTCAGATTCTGACCTCCCAAACTCGTTCTGCCAGTTTAGCTAGTTGCCAACACCTCCACTAATGAATAAACATTATTGCGTCCCATAGACCAAACGTTAATGTTTGGAACTTGTGCCTTAACCACCAAATACATTACATTTATAATAGGCAACAGAGAGAAATAAAAATGTGTGCACTTACCATTAGACATCTTCATAGCAAAACAATGCTATCATCGTCTAACTACAGCAATGCTAGCATCCTCATCAGAAATCGCGGGCAGGTCCCCCTCCTCATGTTCATCCTTCGACTTTTCTTGGTCCTGGTCAATGATTAATGCTACTAGCTTTGTGTCTACACCCCTAACATCACCTGTTTTAGCCCGTTTAGGTTCACAAACAGTTTCGTTTCCAGGTTTTGATTGAGTCTCCACACGTTTTTTAATGCTAGCTACATTTTCAAAACATTGTGCACTGCTCTGGCTAACAGGAAGTGGAAGCAGGCCAAAAGTTGAATGCGGGCTGGCAAGACCAATGGCCGAATCACATCACCTGTGTTGGCTTTGTGTTTTTTAGTCTAAAAATTATCGGTTTGTTTTATTAATGCATTCATTCATTTTTCAAATTAAAAATGATAGTTTTGACACATTACAAATGATAAATAAACTTTTTTTTTGGGGGGGGGGGGTGCTAAGGCTATCCTATGGGTAGCTACAGCACCCCCAAGCTTTGCACTGAAAATAGCAAGTGTAAGTACAGACAATTGAGACACAGCATTAGTCTTGTAGTGAAAAAAACAGCTAAAGGACCTCAAATGCAACGTCCAGATGTTGTTTTCAATCACATGCTTCTTCTACAAAAGCCGTAATGAGTGCGTCTGGATGTTCCAATGACAGTGTGTGTAAAGTGAAGAGTAGTGTAGACATATTAGGGTGCTGCATAGCGCCTCGGAAGTCCTTCTCGTTTTAACGTGACAGTGTGGTCAATGGTTCATGCACTGAAAAAGGTCAAATCAACTCTTTGTGTTAAACAGCGCAGTGCAGGAGGAGAAAAAAACGATTACTATTCAAAGCCTTTTAAATGAATTTAAAAACAGTTACTTTAGTGCATTTGCAATTCAATCGCTGTGTCTCGGATTAATGCAGAAAATGCCATTTGCATTCCTACTCCGAGCTGAGCTGTGTGCACTGATGCACAAGAGGATCACAGCAACAGCCTGATTTAAATGATATTCTGCTACATTATTATCATTCATGATCACCTGTATAGCTCATTACTGCCTGGGATCTGTGAAACCTAAACCTGCAGAGCAACATATGTGCTGTGTACAATGTATTGTAGGGAAAATCAGCAAGCGCATTGCACAGAACAGTAGGACGCATGGTTTGATGCAGCTCAGATCCCTCCTACTGTTTAACACTTTAGGCTTTAGTGTGTTTCTCATGATCCAACATGCTTGGCAGCTGGCAGAGTTGCAGAGCCTCGTCTGCTCTGAGTAAAAGACACGGCAGAAGCCCTAATGTTTTGTGACTTGAATTTTGATCATTTAAAATCTTTCTTTCACACTTGTTTTCTCTGCTCTCCCTCCCTTTTCTCTCTCTCTCTCTCTCTCTCTCTCTCTCTCTCTCTCTCTCCAGTTCTCTCTGCTTCAGCGTCTCTGTCTGTGTAACGGAATCACAAAATAATGAGTTCCTCATCCTCCTGCAGTGAGCCGCGTTCACTGTTGCAACCCAGGGCTTCTTTGATATGAATTCTGTATAAATCAGCCATCCCACTTATTGTTGGGTTTCCTTGAAAGCTTGTGCTCTCTTTAAAACCAATCAACACTGGGAGTTTTAAGGTCACTTTTGCCCTTTTGGTCAAAAGAAGTCTGGAACACATTATCCTTTCAAATAAAAATCTGACCACAGAGAAATTGAGATTCTGCAAGATCAAAGACACTGAGGTGGACAATCCCCATATCTCACACTGATTTCTTTCCTGAAATTGAATTGCACCACTGTCACGCATGAATAGTGATGTTACTAAACAAAATGGATTTCATTTAATGGAAAACAAGGCAATCTATGTTAGTACAATGGGCCCAACGCCACATCATATAAATAGTGTGTTCTGTCTGCGTATTGTACAGTACCTCCATAGTAACTGAGATTAAATTAGAACTGCAGTGCAAAGAAGGTATGATGTCTGGTATGCAAGCTACAATATCGTGTTTACCCACAGCTACCAGTTCTGACGTCCCATGCAGAGAGGAGAGAAAATCTCTGCCCAAACTTCTCTGTGGCCTTCTCTATGTGACATGATATGATTTTTATTGACACAGGCATAGCAGGCCTGTCAAGCTTTGGATTTCTCCATATGTTGAAGTGGTGTGCATGGTTCTGTAATAACAGTGATATTTGGTATCTCAAGAGTGGTGTTCCAAAACCAAAACACAACAGCAATTGGATTGGATTATTGAATGTGTGTGCTAAACTGGAAGCGGCGGAGGTCTCTAGTGCGCCTGCTTTGGGCCGCACAGTGCGAAACCACTGCTGATCATCGGGGTCATTTTTGGCTCCACGATGGCTTCATGCGCCACTGAGCAACTCTCATAGAAATGAATGGGTCTCTGCCTTGAAAGCTGTATCCAGTTTGTATTATTCATCCATTCACTAATTAACTACCTACATATGTGACATTCAGGACCCCAGGAAGAGCGCTCAGCCTTGCAGCCACTGGCCACTCGTGGTATTGCAATGAAAAATCCCTATGCGGCCCAAAAAAACATTTTAACCTTAGGCCACCATTGTATAAAAAGAGACATCTGTAAAACTGCTGCCAGGACACCTCGAACTGCAAACAAGGTCGGTCATGACTCTTTTCATTCTGAAGTTTTAATCCATGGACTTTTTATATTTGAAAAACCCCCCTTGAGCCGAGGAAAGCGATTTAAGAACATGTGACATCACCACAATGTAAATGGGCCAAGCGGGAAATTGTGGGCGGGGCCAGCAGGAGAAACACTACTGCGCATATTCAGTGGGCCGCATATCACGGAAGTAAACCCGGAAGGTTAGAAACTTTTTCGGCATGTGCACCAGGCGAGCAACTCCATTGAACTCATTGGTGCCATTTTGGGATCCGGTATCCAGTTTATATAATACATCTATGGTGACACTATAACTTCCAAAGCCATGCAGTTAAAATCTCGTGTGGTAAATCTTCCACTCTTCCTAGTGTAAATATGATCCGTGTTAGAAAGTAAAGTTTGACAGACATAGCAACAATATCCAAGAAAAGCCGGGCTTTGTGAAGGGTCAGCGATGAGCTATCTAATCAGAAAAGGCATAAAATATCAAATGTGTCAGAACGTTGGTGAGTTGCTGGAAAGCTGTGGCCGTCCCACCTTTTAACGCTGATATCAGTGTGACTTTTGTATGGGTGTGTGGAGAGTCAAATACTCCCACACACTGCTCTATCTCCGTGTTTATCTTGAGGCTAGACAGTATGTGGCTCATAATAAGTTACGTCAAGAATCATAGGAAAAAGCACTGATAAGTAATGTTCGATTCTACTGAATATGATTACAAGGCCTGATAAAGTGTGAATGTTCGGTGGGGACAGGAAGGCAGGTAAAGACTGAGAATGAGACAAGAAGCTCATTATGAAATTAAGATGTATCTCTCTGCCCACAGAAGTAGAAATATGGTAGGAAGCCAAGAGCTGAGGATGGAGAGATTTGATTAAAAAATGGAAGGGTTGGGTAACAGGCAGCAGTGTTTACACTCATTGCTTGAACTCCGTGAACTTGATGCAGATTCTACAGAGGATAAACATAATCCCACAAGTGACTCCAAAAATAAATACCCATTATTTCCATGATGACTGTCATCATCCCCAACTACTCACAACAACAACTGTAATAGCTGTGGTTGAATTATTTACATGTGATATAGTCAGGTGGCACTGTGAATTATACTCCACCTCCCCTCCTTGATAAGGACAAGAAAAATATTTACAAGACTTCCAGCAGTGATGAATGAGGCCATTCCGTTGACTTTCCAAAATAAAGGAGTGAAATAACATGGGTGTGTGAGGAACTCTATGTGAATGAATTGTTTTGGCTGCGATCCAGAGAGTTGCTCCGGCAGAGCCAGTTAAAACACAGATAGCGGCACGGCTCATTGTTGTGTTGGGATCCACCCCAGAGCTGGAATTTGTGTGTATATAGTGCGTAAATAGTAACACAAACTGGAATGGGAGGGAATATTCCATTTATGCAGGATGGGGTGATGTGACAGTGGGGTTACACTGGGTGAGGAGATGTCCTTAGGGAAAAGCACAAGTACAGTGCGCTATGCTGAAGGTTTTAAAGAAAAACACCGGTGTAACGCACCACCCATATAAATACCATGTTTACTACCCTGGCATCACTATTAGGAAAGAATGTGTAGGCATCGCAGCAGGATGGTGTTGAAACGTTTGCAACTCAAATTTTGATTAACTTTAAAGGATTAGTTTGACATTTTGTGAAATATACTTATGTGTTAAAGTTAGATGAAAAGGCTGATGTTTGTACAGGAAATATGAAGCTAAAGCCAGAAACACTCAGCTTCACTCAGCGCCAAATATGGGGATCAGTTATATGCAAATACCTTAAAAAGGTAAATTAAAGAAAAATGTGAAAATGCTGTTTGTAGTATTTATGGACAGGATATCGAGGCGTAGTCGGGGTGGATATCGAGGCGTAGTCGGGGTGGAGAGGGGTTGCAGTTTGGTGAGCTGGGGATCTCATTGCTGCTTTTTGCGGATGATGTGGTCCTGATGGCATCGTCGGCCTGTGACCTTCAGCACTCACTGGATCGGTTCGCAGCCGAGTGTGAAGCGGCTGGGATGAGGATCAGCACCTCTAAATCTGAGGCCATGGTTCTCAGCAGGAAACCGATGGAGTGCCTTCTCCAGGTAGGGAATGAGTCTTTACCCCAAGTGAAGGAGTTCAAGTACCTTGGGGTATTGTTCGCGAGTGAGGGGACAATGGAGCGGGAGATTGGTCGGAGAATCGGCGCAGCGGGTGCGGTATTACACTCAATTTATCGCACCGTTGTGACGAAAAGAGAGCTGAGCCAGAAGGCAAAGCTCTCAATCTACCGGTCAGTTTTCGTTCCTACCCTCACCTATGGTCATGAAGGCTGGGTCATGACCGAAAGAACGAGATCCAGGGTACAAGCAGCCGAAATGGGTTTCCTCAGGAGGGTGGCTGGCGTCTCCCTTGGAGATAGGGTGAGAAGCTCAGTCATCCGTGAGGAGCTCGGAGTAGAGCCGCTGCTCCTTCGCGTCGAAAGGAGCCAGTTGAGGTGGTTCGGGCATCTGGTAAGGATGCCCCCTGGGCGCCTCCCTAGGGAGGTGTTCCAGGCACGTCCAGCTGGGAGGAGGCCTCGGGGAAGACCCAGGACTAGGTGGAGGGATTATATCTCCAACCTGGCCTGGGAACGCCTCGGGATCCCCCAGTCGGAGCTGGTTAATGTGGCTCGGGAAAGGGAAGTTTGGGGTCCCCTGCTGGAGCTGCTACCCCCGCGACCCGTTACCGGATAAGCGGAAGAAGATGGATGGATGGATGGATGGTGAAAATGCCCTTAGAGGGTTACAGGGCCCTATCTTGCACCCGGCTCAGTGCAGCGCAAACCCCGACGCAAGTGTCTTTGCTAGTTTAAGGCTGACACAGTTGTCAGTTTCCCGTCCAGCGCCCGCGTCATTTAAATAGCAAATGCACCTGCACCCATCTTTGCGCCCATGGGCATGCTGGTCTTACAGGAAGGTGTGTTCAGGTGAATTCTTGGCGTATTGCTATCTTGAGGCAGCGGGAAGTGATTGCGCCATTGACCAACAAAAACCTGGTCTAAAGTCAATAACGCAGCATTTCATTGTTATTTTAACAGCAAATTAGTAAAATGCGCCTAGGCTTATGCACAGTGCGCGCACACTACGCTTGTTACACACACAGGGAAGCACACCAACACACAAGCATGCAAAAGATTATAAATAAAAATATTACGGTGCAAATACTCCATCATAATAGCAATGCGCCAAGGTACAAACGCGCCTGGCTTTTAAAGGGAATGAGAGATGATACTCTGATTGGTTTATTACATGTTATGCCCAAAACACACCTGTGAATTAATGAAGACACTAAGTACAACCCTTTTGAACCATGCGCCCGGTGCATGGACCCTTTTGTCCGCCGTCAAACTAGCAAAAGTGGATTTGGATACGCCCTAAACGCACCTGCACCAGGCTCTTCATGCCGTGTGCTTAGATCGTTAAAATAGGGCCCTTAGTATTAAAAGTAAAAGTACTCAATTGAGAAAAATCCTCACATTTTAGAAACCATCAAAACAGTTCTGTCAATCAAAGTGTTTAATCGGCTAATGATTTCAGCTGGACTTGTAGGCCTATATATTGTTGGGTAGTTTAATTTATAATAAAACATCAGATTTTATAAACTACATGTGTTTTGTGTGTTTTTTAAAGTAACTAGTAGAGTTAAAAGTACAATATTTCTCACTGAAATGTAGTGGAGTACAAGTTGAAAGCGGTGTGAAAAGAAAAGATCTGAAGAAGTGAAGTGTAAGTACGTCAAATTTGTGTTGTGCTTAGTTACATTCCACCACTGGAAACTGGTTAGCTTAAGACTAGAACTATGTCCAAAAGTTTAAAAACAAATCTATCTACAGTACCTGCACCTCTAAAGAAGATTCCCCGTTTCCAGTCTTTAGGCTAAGCTAAGCTAACGGCTCTGGCTCTGGCTCTGGCTTCATATTTAATAGACAGGGAAACAAAAACCTTTCACTGGATAATGCATGGCTCTCATACTGGAAATAAAACATTTTGTAAAATGTAGAGAGTTTGCACCCAACAGCCACAAAATGTTACACCTTATTTCAATTCCTTCAAAACTTGCACATCAGCTGATACCAGTGTCGCAAAAATACAAAAGCCTGTATTTAAGATGCATTTTGCATTGCAACATTGTAGGATTTTATCACTTTGCGACATTGTGGTGTAAATTCATGGAAGAACATGCAGTTTCCATAAAAGATCCATTCAGTGGTAGAGCCCCGCCCTCCTTCTTTTCCCAGTAGCTGTTTCACAGCAAGCCCTCCAGAGATAAGCCTGTCCTTCATGTGCTGTGCCGAAGCACAGAGCCCAGATTACACGGCCATGGAGGATTCCCTACTGGCTGCCTGCTCTTCTGCCACATCTCCTGGACATAAACAAGTAGGATGCTGCGGAGAGTGAACAGGCTTCCACTGTGCTCTGCGTCTTTGTAATCTTGTACGGGCTGTGGATCTTTGTAATCCCATACGCCACGACTGCAGATAAAATAGCCTCAGTGCTGCAATGGATCCATGAATCACCAAGGCACCTTATGAAGAGCTTACACCTCCAAGATACTTTTGCTTCTATGCTATCAGTTGATGGAACTGCCTGCAAAGCAAAAACTACACTATTATTTATATCAATAGGATGGGAGGGAGAACATTACATATAGGATCACATTTGAAAGGCAGTTTAGATTGCACAACTTTCTTTCAGGGGTGATTTTATGCTTATATGGCTAAGAAACTTAACTGCATAATCTCTACAGAACCCACATTTTACAAAAAACTAACTCACAGGGGGACATTTGGGCTAGATAGTGGTCTTTTCCCACTATGTGTGCTGCACTTCCACAAAACAAATTGTTAATTTAACACATCTTAAACTGTTTAAAGATCCTCAAGATAAACTAAACCAAATAAGAAAAGAATGTCAGGCGCATACAACCATTAAAATGTCAGCTTTGCATTGTGGAATCTGAGTACAAATGCACACTCAGGTTCCAACAGAGCGTTCAGAGGCTTCTTCCACTCTGATTGGAGCCGTTACAGGTATTTTTCACATCACATTTTTGTGACCTTTGCCCTCCTGGGTACATTCTATCTACCAGGGTTGGGAATCACCAGAGGCCTCACGATACAATATTATTGCGATTTTAAACATATTGCAATATTCTGCGATATATTGCAATTTAGTATTTTTTTTTCCAACTTCCAATTTTTCCCAATTCCAAATGATGTCCCCAAAAGGAAACTATGACAACTTCTGTTTTATCTAAAATGATACATTTCTCCGTTTGTTCATCTCACTTCAATGCTATTGCTGCAAAATGGGATTGTCAAGCAGACAAACTGACCAACACATATAATAATAGACCGATACTTGGTGTCTGTGTATCCATACAGTATTGCCACGGAAAATATCGCGATACTACCTCTCCCTTTCAAGATCAGCCCATTTCAGGTAAAGAGTTGCGTCGTTGCAAACACGTCTTACACCTCTCAGATACGTTTGCTTCTCTGCTATCAGTTGATGGAACTGTCTGCAAAGCCAAAACTACACTATTATCTATATCAACAGGATGGGAGGGAAAACCTTACATAGGAGCAAATCTAAAAGGCAGTTTAGTTTATTGCTTAAGTATATTCTAAGATCTTTTTAAATTTGGTTTTCTTTTCTTTGTATTTAGGTAATAATAATAGTGGAACGAAATGTTTTAAATAGTACATGGAAGTGGATATATATCAATACCAGAAAGTAAGGGTGTGTGTATTGTAAGGTGGAGTGTAGAACACCTTACAACACAGACTTTCATGCAGGAGAACGTAGATCATGTCCCGTTACAGACCTGCAGACCTTAACCATACTATAGTTGCCATGCACAGATATTGTAAAAAGCAAGAATTCTACAGTTTTAAGATTTCGGCATTGGACATTAAAAAAAAATCATTGAAATTAATCCAGGGTTTTGAAAAGTTCAATATCTTCTTTCTTGTCTGGTGATAGGGTTGCCATAATCTTTCCCTTACCTTACCCAGGTAGTGTTAGTTACCTAAACTTGAAAAAATGAGCAGGCAACTTGATGTGTTTTTGTTGTTGAGATATAAAGATCCTTCTTTCCAGGAATATTTCCATTAGTTGCCTTTGGCCAATAAGCACTGACTTCAAAAACAACACAATGGTCCATTTTTGCAGATTAAGAGAGAATAATTCTTTCTTTGTTTTGTATCTGAATGCACTTTACGACTGATACATACGGACATTTGTTTCATTCATTTGATAACAACAGCTCTAAAACATAGCATCAATTCTGTATAATTCATTTCCCCCCATGGTCTAATACTAAAAGCACACTCAATTTCATTTGTATAAGCAGGATCAGGGGCCAGTAGCAAGTGTGACAAGCCCTGTCCTGGGCTGGGTGGGATGTATTTACCTGTTCAACAAATCTATTTCACACTGAGCACGTAAGCAACACCTTAAATCACCCACACTCTTGTCAGAGCTGCTGATTTGCATATCATGGTGCAAACATTTCAACGTGCACTGATTTTGTCTTTGCATGTTGCAGAAGCATGTTGGCAGTACTCTTGTGAAAACTCCTCCTCCTCCTCCTCCTCCTCCTCCTCCTCCTCCCCCCCCCCATTCTTGTTCTGCTCGTCCTCAGATAACTCCCTCCAGCAGAAGATGTCCTGTCGGCACCTGGCACCCAGGGAAAGGAAAGCTTGCTATTCCCCACCTAACGCATGCACACACACACACACACACACACACACACACACACACACACACACACACACACACACACACACACACACACACGCACATGCACAGCCTCCAAATGTGGGCGTCTGTGTGTGAGAGGGGAACATGTAGCTGTATGTGCGTGCATACTCTTGCACAGCTACTCTACATGTGTTTGTGTGCATGCGTGTGCATGTGTTTGTGCTGCATTATTAGTGTGTGCCTGTGAGCTGGTGTTGTCTGTAAATCTCCCCCTGGTCCCAGCCTGCTCTGGCTGGTTTTATTGAAGCAACAGACAGCGTGGGCACACACACACACACACACACACACACACACACACACACACACACACACACACACACACGCTCGGAGCAGCCCTGATCCCAGGCTGATAGAGACAGACAGAGACTTGGTGAAGTTGAGTGAACAGCCTGGGGTTGTCTGCAGACCGAGGGGAATACGCCCTAGAGTTACAAAAAAATGGAGTAGAAGCCAAAAACTTTGTTAACCCCCCCCCCCCACACCCCCTCTGCTAAGGCTGCCATTCAGCTCTACCTGCCTGTCTGACTCCTGTCTGTCATCCAGTCCATCAGCTGCTTCATCATTCACTTGTTTTTACCTTTGCATTTACTTAGCAATCTTTTTTTTTTTTTTTTTATCATTTTTTTAATTTTTTTGTCCAGTAGTTGTTCCCTTTTGTTCATCAGTGCCATCAATCTTGAATGTAGAAAACCAATGCATCAGCAGTGTAATTTTGTAATCAGCACAGCGAGGAATACAAATCAGATCGGCAGCGGGGCCGTAATGCATGTAATCCATCAGAATGAAAGTGTTACAGACAGCTGATAAACATGCATTTTTGAGGTGATTAATTGACTGAATAATAGATTGATCTCTGCGTAAACTCACAGATTGAGAGTTTCTTTCTTTCTTTCTTTCTTTCTTTAATGCTGAAGCATGTCGATGGACCGGGTGTGAGAACATGGCGGACAAGCATGAAGACTATAAAATCATAAAATCGATTTAAATATACAGACAGTTTGGGAATAAGAATTGAAGCGATGCTGTTTTTTTTCTTGTTTTCACTAAAGTGCTGCAGGCTTTAACAATGTGTCTGATTGGGAGATTTCATTTTGTTTACGCCATTTATATATTTTATTGCTCTCTATTGGTGGCTATTAGGAATTTTAACAGCATCACAAAACTTATCTCCTCGTTCACGAGCCAGCCCCCCCCCCCCTCCCCCGCTCACACAGCAGCACCGTCCCAATCACGCATTCTGAGCTACAGTATGGTGGCCTGTACCTGACAGACGCAATGAAGCTGTACTCTCACACAGAGACGAGTAAGTGAGCTAATTAGAGAAACAGTGCAGTAATTAGGTATAATATATCACCGTGCAAAATAGTGCAATAATAATACAGCTCTGGCATTTGCTTCTGTTTGCTTTTGTTGGCTCGAGAATAAAGCTTATTAGTCTTCATAGCTGAAATGTCTCATAACAACCCGTTCTTCTCACTCCCAACGCGTCAAATACTGACGCTTGGTCAGTAGCTCTCAGCATCAGATACCCACGGGCAAGGCACCCTTTAGTGTCTGTATGGGATCGTATGGGATGCACCCAGCTCCCCAGGAACAGCGCTCAGCCTTTTTGCTGATTTCTTTTTTTTTTTTTAAGATTATTTTTTCGGGCATTTTAGGCCTTTATTTCCATAGGACAGATGAAGACATGAAAGGGGAGAGAGAGGGGGAATGACATGCAGCAAAGGGCCGCAGGTCGGAGTCAAACCCACGGCCGCTGCGTCGAGGAGTAAACCTCTATATATGTGCGCCTGCTCTACCATCTGATCCAACCCGGCCACCTTTTCGCTGATTTTGTCCAGTGGACACTCGCGGTATTGCAACAGATAATTCCCCTGCGACCCAGAAAGGATTTTCCCCATAGGCCACCATTGTAAAAGAGACATCTGTGGTGGGGTGGCACCTAAATCATGGTTGCTGCTGCCGCCGTGGTCCTGCTTGACGTCCTGCTGTGCCCTACTACGCCCTGTTACGCCCTGAACTGCTACATGTATGCACCATGTTGTGTTGAATTCTTTAAACAGCAGATATTGTTTGTTTGTCCAAGACAAAGTTCCTTCGGGATAATAAAATCTATCTTATCTTATCTTATCCCTTTTCTGATTCTGATTCTGAAAGCCCCCTGCGTCTGACTGAGATGCTAAAGGAGACTTTTTTGGCGTTTTTCCATTACATGGTACCTGCCTAAAGGTCCTTTTTTTTTAATAGCACCTCCGTCGAGGTTCCAAGCGAGCTGAGGCGGTCCTGAACAAACCCGCCATTTTTAAATAGTTTAGCCAGCGGTGTTTTTTTTGCAGCCTCCAGCTTCTTTTGGAACAAAATTTGTCCAACACACATTCGACCTTCTGTGTGTGTGTCGCGTTAGGTCATGGCAGTTTTTTGCAGCGTCGCTATGACGACCAACCACGCTCGCCTCACGCACGAGGCGGTACTGAATCTGCAATGGAAAATGGAGGACGGGGCACCGCGGCTGAGCCGATCTGAGCAGAGCTGGTACTAGCAGTGGGTAAGCGTCAGTATCTAACGCCAAAGACACCTGAGCTGGGAGTGAGACTGTGTTGCTCCTAAGGCCGGTTTCTACCTTCTAGCAGTGTTTTGCCGCTGTTGAGCAGCGGATAATGCCAGTGGGTGGGGTGAGGTAGTGCTGGGGACTTTTGAAAGCACCTGGCAAAGTAATGATTGATTCACTGGTATCGATCAGCAATCCCATCAACTCCTGCAGATATATGATGGTCATTTTGAGCAGCGGGGCAGAAAGAATCATTTTACTGATTGCTCTTTCATTCAGTATCGTTTATTCTTACTTCTTGCACAATTGGTAGCCGGGCCAACACAGGATATAGCAATAGACATTGTTTCCGCAGTAGGCAAAATATTGGACCTGATGCTGCCTGGCCCAGCTGTGGCTATCTCAATGAAAGATTGATGAGGCTCTTCAGGTAGATACAAAGCTAAGTGTCTTGTTTATTAATGTGCTGTGATTGGATCCATTAGCTGCCTTGTGTAAACTAATCGCTGTATAATATGTGTTGTCATTTCAGCCTAACTGCTGATAATGTATTCCTCCCCCCGTCTTTGCAAATGCTGTTATTTTCTAATAGACTCATAGAAATACTGTTGTGTCAGGAGTAAGGATTTTTTTCTTTCTTTCAATCCGGTCCACTGAACAGTAAGCATGTTTCACATTCACATTGATTGCTGAATTTGCTGTATGCTCCAGCTTGCTGTTCTCTAATATGGGCAGTATTATAGAGATCCAGCGCAGAGTGCAGCAGATTTGGACAAATCAAGTTGTGATGAAGCCTACCTTTTCTATTTAATTCTATCTGGTGGAGTGCAGATTTACTGCCAATCCAGGAAGAAGCGTTTAGCTTTAAAAGGAAGGAGTTTGTAAATGAAAACAAATTGGGTCAAGTCTCAGCCACATCCTGAGATATTACTGCAGACAACCTTTCCCTTCTGCACGACATGACATCCAAAAACACATCAGCACAGCGGCAACACCGGGGACGAAGATTATTGACTCGTAATAGCAGATCTAATGCTATCGCTTTCACAAAAGGATAAAAAAAAAAAAAAAAAAACAGCCCTGAGAACCATAACAGTATCATTACCACACTGGCTGACATCCAGCTTGCCATCTTCAGGGATCAATTTCTTCAAAGCATAATGTACCTCTTTTATTCTCCATCTGAGATGCAGAGATGGTGATCTCAAGGTGTGCAGTGAAGACTTTGAAGTGCAAAAGAGTCACAGCCAGAGATGGAAGATTCACAGCCCAGGTTTCTCCCCGCTGAGATGCTCTGACCTCAGGTGAACACAGTGAAACTGAGCAAATTGAAAACAAGTTTAGTAGGGCACGCCACTGCTCAATGTACATACTCGAAAGTAAACTACCTGTCAAAATTGATTTTTTTTTTTAAGATGTTTTTTTGTGGCATTTTATGCCTTTATTGATAGGACAGCTTAGACATGAAAGGGGCCGCAGGCTGCTGCAGCGAGGAATGAGCCTCTGTACATGGGGCGTATGCTCTACCAGGTGAGCTACCCAGTAGGGGTGGGGGGAAAAACCGATAGAGCATAGTATCGCGATAATATCCGTGGCAATACTGTATGGATATACAGACGCCAAGCATCCATCTATCATTATACAGTATATGTTAGTTTGTCTGCTTGACAATCCCATTTTGCAGCAATAACATTGAAGTGAGATGTATCACAGAGAAATGTATCATTTTAGATAAAACAGATGTTGACAAAGTTTCCTTTTGGGGACATAATTTGAAATTGGGAAAAATTTGGAGGTGGAAAAAAGGTTATAAATTGCAATATATCGCAAAATATTGCACTTTGTTTGTTTGTAAGTATCATGATGATATCTTATCGGGAGGCCTCTGGTGATTCCCACCCCTTACTACCCAGGCGCCCCAATGCCAATGAATTTCAGAGAGGTATCGGAAGCTTTTTAAATGGGTACGTCTCCCCAAACCCAAACTCTATGCCCCATTTTTATTAAAGAACAACTCATTTCCATGGTAATTTGCCCCTTTGAAACCTGGCACAGCAAACTTTGTGAGATAAAGGTATCTCATTTTACAAAATTAACAAAACACTTTTTTTTTCTATTTACGCCCTCTTACCTTCATCACTGTATCATGTGTGAAGTGATAGGTGTGCTTTGCCTCTCTGCAACATATCCAGCAGTTCATTATACAGAGCAGGCTTCATCTATAAATAAAATTGTGGCCTATTGTTTTTGCGTCAGGTTCACGCCAAGACGGCAGCCAGTCGCATGGGAACTCCACTTCACAAGGAACAGCACAGAATACTGCACAGAGAGGGAAGGAGGAAACAAAAGAGAGAAATAGTGTGTCACTCTTGTTTTTTTAGCAGTAGACATGCCACAGAGTATACCACATGCTGTGGTACTACAATAGCTGTTTGGTCTAATGGACAGGTCTGAACCTTTATAACTCTGAGCCTTTGAGATTATAGACGTTGCTACAATTCTGGCACGCCGCCTGATATTTTTGAAGTGGAGCAATGCTGCTTTTTTCATAGACCCTCCACAGTACAGAAATTAATGTTCAAATGATCATTTGTGACCCTTAATACACACCTGGGTGTGACTCTTGACCGGACTTGCTGCTTCTGTTTAACCGCCTATTGTGCCTCAATGACTTTTCGTATTTCAACGCCACTTTGCAACACTAAGTGCCTTGCATTGTGTCTTTGCATTGTGTACACTGTGATATCTTTGCATACTACGTTGCATATTATTTTATTGACCAGAGTCATCTCAATTCATCAAGTGACAGCAGGGAGGTTAGGTATGTTCGGTGTGGGGTGGGAATGTTCTTTTCTGTTTTTGTCTGTGTGTGTGTGTGTGTGTGTGTGTATGTGTGTGTGTTTTGAATTCATGTACATTGTAAAGTTCAATAAAGGAAACTATGAAAGGAGAATAAAGACGTTTCGGGGAAGCGATGGAGTTGCAGATGTAAACAACGTGGTTGGGGGCCACAGTCACACAATAGGTTTAATAGTCAGTTAATGAGGCCAAACACATGTGACTTCTCGCCTTTGATTATGTTCAAATGGTCGTCGGAATTGTATTGATTGTTGTTATTATTCTTCCCCACTCAGTAAAAATGCTTGCCTTAACACAGCTGATGATACAAACTATACTTAGCTGATAGCATAAATGGCAGTTCAGGAAAAACACTTGCAAATAATCACAGCAGACACCTCACCATCTGCACCATCAGCGGGACAGAGAACATTTACACAGTTCCTGCTGCATTTTATTGTCCTAACTATAAACACACCTGCAATTCCTTCCTTCCTACACCGCGGTTCCCACAAAACCAATCGGACGACCTGAAAAGGAGAGTCGCAATGATGTAATTACACTTCTCCAAGTTCCCAGGATACACTGAAAAGAAAACAGAAGGGGGAGGGGGATGGGAGGGGGGGATACCGTGGCTAAACAGCAAAGCCAGTTTCTGTGCTCTTTAAAGCCGACTTGGGTGTAAAGCGATTCCGGATTACCCTGATGCATGATTTAATACCACATTCCCCATTGGTTCAGCCCACCGGAGCGCTCAGAACAGAGTAATGGGGGGGCAGAATGGAGGAGAAGAATTTCTTTGATTCAAAACTTGTTTTCAAGGTAGAAATAATCTACTTGGATTGATTAAAAGTCAGAGGGTGGAGCCAAAGGTCAAGAGTTTTTGTTGATAATAGGCCCAATGTAATGTGTTTTGTTAATTCTTTAAAATCTTCAGGTCTAGAAATGCTAATTGGCGTGTGATGTAATCCAACAACATCTAGCGACTTTTCCAGCATGCTTTAGTTACTTTCCATTGGAAGTAGTTGGCAACTACTTCACTAATTATAATGAAGAGCATGATTAGGACAAGTGCCAAGAAATGAGGTAGTGGTCTGTAGAAGTAGTCTAAATCTATAGATGGGTTTTTCATTTTATAAACAGTAGGGGTAGGAAACACATTGCCTTAATGTCATGATAACTTACATATGGACATTATCAGTATTTAGAAACACAGAGACTTGATGGAAACCCAATTGTATGTGGTGCTCACCCATGCATCTCCAAGTTTTTTTTTTAAGCTATAGTGCGTAGTTTCTGTCTCCCCCATGAGGAATTTTAAGTAATGACAACAAAACTGTCGGCGCATCCACATGATACAAGCCTTCTGTGATCGCGCACCAACCCCACCCCTCCTCCACGCAGTTGCTTGTAACCAAGGAGGACACGGAGGATTGAAAAAAACATGATGGACTCTTCAGAAGAGGTCATTATCTTCACTCGAGTTTCTGCGCGGGACAGTCGCCGGACGCCACAATCTTCTGAACACAGCCATACTGAGAAATACAGAGAGAGTTGTGTGGAGCTGATAGTCTTAATTTGCTTTGTAGCAACTCATTTGGCAATGGCTTAAATGTAACGGACATTCATTAATATCAAAAAGTTACGCACTTAAGCTTTAAGACACACCACACTTTGATAGATAGCTGTTGAGATGACACATGGATTTAAAAAGGGTTAAAAACCGCGGCCACACGCACAAGTTACGGTAAGGTAAATAAGCCAAATTTGCTTGCCTGCAGGACAAGGTTAAAGCACAGAGGCCCCCCGTCACACAACTAATGTTAGCATAAACGTAACATTAGCATAAATTAAATTCTTGCTGTTTTCCTGCTGCACAAATGTAAAGCACAGAGCCCCCCCCCCCCCACACACACACACACAGAACATTAGCATAAGAAAAGTAACCTTAGCATAAATTACATTTTTGCTGTTTGCCTGATGCAAAAGTTTAAACCACAGAGGACCCCATCACACACATAATGTAAAAAGTAACATATTGTATATTACAATATTATTACAATTTTCTTATTGTACAACTCAGCTCAGTCATAATTTAGTTTTCTTTGTGTATGCGCACATCTTACAATGCCATTGCTAAGACACCCGTCTACAGTTTTACCTATATTTTCACAGCATGACCTTTTGTTTTTGTTGTTCAAATGACCAATTTGTATCCTCTGCCCATCATATTTAAATCCACTGCTGAGGTCATTTCTGCCTCCGGAGCAGCTTTGCATCTTGTGTAACTAACTCTATTTAAATGATGACTGTTTGTAGTTGTCCTTGTGGCCACTACAGCACTTGAGAAAGAAAAACTCTCTCTCGAGGGGATGCAGATGAGGGTAAAACTCCTTTATTGCTTTTGAACTGGGAGCGGTATTCAGGGCTTTTCAGAAATGACCTTCATTTATTTTCAACCACTCTTGGGATTTAACTGCAAGCTAAATAACATGACTTTATGTACAACATGGTACATTTGAAAAACAAAAAGAGAGAAAAGACAGGAAAACATAACGTGGTCAAGGTCGGTGATATTTCCTGTAATACTGAGAACTTTTTGTTTACATTCGTGAGGCTCGGCTTGGTCTGCTACCTGCTCGGATGGTTGTTAAAGTCTATAGAGACAACATGTAAAAAAATTAAAAATTTTAAAAAGGGAAAAAGCAGCTATTTGGGATGCTAGGGTTTTAACCAGATTGCCACAAATGAATTTGACTGAAATGAAAACTTCTGTAACCACTGAAAGCACACATAATTAATTTATCAAAGACCCTGGCACACGTACCATTAGATGCAACACTTATTTTCTTACATACAGCCCCCCCCCCCTTTCTCGCAATTCCTTCTGCATCAATACGTCATTCTCACATTAGTGCAGACACTGGGGTGCACAGCCTGCTCGGCTCCTAAGCCTTATTTTTTGGTGTTGGGGGGGGGGGGGGGCTGCTGTGGTGGTGGTGAAGGGGGAGTTGCCTCCTTTTTTGAAAGTGTGGGTTTTTGATTCAGTGCCATATTCTCTGAAGCTGAAAAACAGCCCCATCAGTAACTCATTTCATATGGATGTGCTCTGATGTGGCAACTGCTTTAGTCTCTGCTCAGTATGGTGCTTTGCTATAGGCACTTTGTATTCATGTTCTGTGTTATTCTTTTTCTTTTTGACTGTACAATGGCAGGAGAAGCAATTTAGCAGGAGGAAGGAAGCTGTTGCTAATTTGAATGGTTAAGTTATTGGTATTTCTTGCACTTTCATCACTTTTTATCGTTTAAAAAAAAAAAATGTCTGTCAAAGCACGGGAGCGTTTGACATTTTGACCTGTGCTCCTTGGCTTTAAGTGGCTGTCAAAGCAGAGCTGTCATGTCCCATCTTAGGTGCTGCTGTCCTATTGACCATGTTCAAGTGAGCAGACAGTTGTCTTAAGGGGGGGGGGGATTCCTCGGGGCATAATCAAATCAAAAACCCTTACAATAAACAGTAACAGGAAATAGGAAACAGTATGGCCAATTAATGGGGCATTTCCTCTCAACGTGATGAAAAAAGAGCACAAAACAATTTGGGATGTACGCAAAGTGAGTGCCTCCCCTCCTTCTTTTGAATTTCAGAGCACTTTTTGTGTGGTTGCCTATTAGCGCTTAATTGAGAGAGTCCTGGGATAAGCTGTGGAAGAATGCAAGTACTGTCCAAGCTGTGGCGCTGCCCCAACAGTGCGGGGGAGGGGTGAAGCAAAGGAGGGCACAAACTCACCCCTGCCCCCCTCTCGTTTTCTGATTTTGTTTTTTGTTTTTCTCTGTACGAGGGTGATACTGTAAAGTCCGCCAAACAGCATGTTTAATTTGTTTGACGAGCCAAGGAAAATTGTTTGCTGTTGAGTTTTTTTCTTCCTGTGAATCTTCCCCTCTCCTCCCAGCGCTGCTCCATCTTTGTTCCATTCCCTTGGCGGCTTGTTCAACTACTTTCCGTTTGACGTTCATCTGTAACAACTTCAAAACACACTGGCACAGAATATACAGACAGATGTTAGCGATGAAATATTTATCCCATAAATTGTAACCTGGATTCCTCACTTGCCATGTGAGCTTAGCCAACGCATCTATTATTGATGATGAATGGGCATGTTTTTTTTTGTCAGCTCTTTGTTGATTTGTAAAATAGCTGTATGAGTCCTTTTCACATTTTTATTTTTTTCATTTTATTTATATCTGTGTAAGCACGTAGCAGATGATGTGCGCTGAATGATGATGGGCCAGAAACAGCAAGCTCAGGTTTGTTTTCACCCGATGAATCTTCATCTGAAATCCATCTTTATCTGCGCTCCGATGGTGATGACTGGCCATTTAGAGATACTCAGGCTGTCTGTTGAGACAGAGCCAGGAGCGCTTGAGCCTGAGCTGGGATCCAGGTTCCTCCCACTGCTTTGACAAATAAATAAAAGAGAATAATAATGTTCAGCGGCTGCCTGAGCAGCATGCTAATACGGCTGAAAGTGCCCTTTAACCAATGCACCATATCAAAAGGTGGAAAATATGATCCTGAGAGGCATCTAACAGTCAGTGGAAAGCTACACAACTGGGACTCCCTGCCTTATTGTATCTGCGGCTAAATAAAACCATTAGACTCTAACGTCCATATCTGAAGCAAAGCATGCAAAGTGAATGCTGCAAAATCAATCTGTGTGAAACTATAAAATCTTCAGATAAAGCCTGTGCCATGCACGTATGTGTCAGGCTTCTTTTCATTCGGGAGTGAATAAAACAGAGACGGTGGGAAATTCAGAGGGTGAGATTAATTGGCATGCAAGCAGAGTAACTGTCCACAGTCTGCCGATCACAGGGCTAGCCAAGCATGACAAGCATAGCCTATCTTCTACTTTTCATTAGGCCACGGACGGGGCCAGCCACAAGCTTTATGCTAAACAGGGTTGACACGGCTGTCTCAGTCTCCCAAAGACCTTTACACCCTCAAAACAAAACAACAGGATACGTACCGAAAAAAAACAAACAATGTCAGGTTGGGAAAAAAGGGACGATTCTTGCACGAAGGCTGTCATGCAAATAAAAGGAATGAATAGCTGGCGGGGAAATAAGAAGGAAGTGCGGTATCAGAAGTCGACTTGATGCGGAGAATCAATGAATAACTGTCTGCCTGTGATTAACTAGGCCTTTATTCTGGAAGCGTGCCTGCCCAGTTTTCAAAATGTACATTTCATTTATCGGGATCCATTAACTGCGGGGTGTTGGCAGAATTATGATTTGTGTATGCAACAGTGGTAAACTAATTAAAATATAAACTGGGCTGAGTTGTTGTTTTTTCTTGTATGTTCCAACCATGACTTGATAACAAACGACAAATAAATAGGTTCGGTGTAATTGGAATGTTGATAGTCTGTGTGTGTGTGTGTGTGTGTGTATTACTGTACCTTTCTGTTGGTGGGGACTCAAAACGCTCCCGTGACAAAAGTGCATCTCCAGCAGATTGGTGGTTAAGTTCTACTGGATTTGATCTCTTAATAGCAGAGCGAGAGAAAAAAACCATCTTGTACACTGGCTGAACATCAACTGGCAGAACATACGTGTTTCTGATCACACTTGAACTTGAATGGCAAACAAGTTCAACTCAGTAGGTTTTTATATATGTCTGGATACATGTTGGAGAGATGAGGACGTGGCCTGTAGCTCCTATAGCTGGGGCGATTCCACCAATAATGGCATCAATAATCTAGCCTGGCTCCGCCCTCCTACGTACTTCCGCTCAATTTTAATTTTCCTTCACTACTCCGTCTTAGTTTGCGGTATATTCTTGGGTTTTCTCTAGTCAAATATTTGGCGGTCCAATCAGTGAACAGAGGGAGTGGTTGAGAACGATGACGTTGAGGACGTGCGCTAGAAAGATGTGAGCGAAGCCATTCGGTCTGTTGTGGCAACGTTGCCGAATATCCAGAAGTTAAAGCCTGAGCAAGAACAATCTTTGCTGAGTTGTGTTGGTGGCCATGATGTTGTGGCCCTCCTCTCCACGGGGTTCGGGAAAAGTTTGATTTTCCAGCTCGCTCCGTTAGTGGTGAAGGAGTTGGCTAAGGCTAACGCTAGCGATGCTAATGCTAAATATAAGCCGATTGTTGTTGTCGGTCTCCCCTCTTGTTGCACATGCGCATTACATACGTCACGACCAAACGTTAGCGATTGGTTATGGCAGATCCAGAGTGGCTCTGGGCAGATCCAATAGTTTTAAACTTCAACAGAGTACCCGGCTTCAAGGAAGTTAACACTTGTCAATGGAGAGTGGCCAGACTCTCTGTACAAATGAAATGTACCAGAGTCTGGTAGGACCAGGCTACCAATAATCAGTCAGGGGGGGAAATCTGCTTAGAAATATAGGAAATATTGGATAGGATAGGACAGCACAATGTCATTTTATTGTATACTGACTGTATGGTTCCTGGGCTTATATACTAAGTCTAGTTTGGATGGGTTATTATTCAGTTTAATATAGATAGACGGAACGAAGAAGATAGATGGAAAATAAAATAAAAAGTGTAAATGTGTGTGTGTATGCATGTATGTATGCATCTGTGTCTATGTGTATGCATGTGTTTATGTGAGTGTAGGTAGGTAGATATACGGTGTATATAATTTTGGAAGATTGTGCTGAGATGTACATGTCCTTATTTATCTGTTATTCTAATTTTATTATATATATATGTATGTATATATATATATATATATATATATATATATATATATATATATATATATGTGTGTTTTATATATATGTTCAAAAAACAAAAACAAAAAAAACTTAATTTGTTTTTATTTTCAACAAATTGTGTATCCAAATACAATACACATTTTTTATGGGCTCTTAAGGCAAAAATTTGCATAGTCATCATGGAAACGTTAATTGGACATGTGACAAGGGCTGGGAAGACATTTTTCCTTCACAGAACTGTGTAAAAATAAAGTGAAATACACTTACAATAAACTTGCCTCAAACGTCAACAAAGAAAACCTTGCTGTACACAGTTTTCAGATAGTAGGAAACAGAACAGAAATAAAGTGCAATTCACAATTTATTTCTTACAGCAACGAGTGCTCTACAGTGAGTTCAATATGTTTCAACTTCTAAACTGGCCTCGAAATTTCAACAAAGTACACAGTTGCCATACAAGGTTGACTATAGTGCTGAAACGATCGCTTTATTAATGGAGTAGTCGAACGACAGAATAATTATCAGCAACAATTTGGATTATCGATTAATAGTTTAAAGTGCTCATATTATGCTCATTTTCAGGTTCATAATTGTATTTAGAGGTTATATCAGAATAGCTTTACATGGTTTAATTTTCAGAAAACACCATATTTTTGTTGTACTGCACATTGCTGCAGCTCCTCTTTTCACCCTGTGTGTTGAGCTCTCTGTTTCAGCTACAGAGTGAGACATCGCACTTCTGTTCCATCTTTGGTTGGGAGTCGCACATGCACAGTAGCTAGGTAAGGACTACTAGCCAGTCAGAAGCAGAGTATGAGGTCGTGCCATGCTAGCAGCTAGGCGAGCATTATAATGTGTGTTACAAAGTGACCACGTTTGTCTCTGAAGTAAAGGCTGGACTACAATAGAGCTGTTTGGAGCAGTTTGTGAACAGTGTTTTCTGTTGGAGATGGTAAGTCCCTTTGGGGTGGACTTTGGGCTTTTTCACTTTGTAAACCTATAACGTGCATAAAAAAAGATATATAACACAATAAAGGAAAGGAGAAAAACCAAAAAGCATAATATGAACACTTTAAGACATTCCACATTAAAGCCGCTAAATTGGGAGGATTTTATGCTTTTCTATATCCTACGTGATAAGATATACTAAATATATACTGAGATAAACTCAATATGTGTGGGTTGTGGACTGTTGGTTGGACAGAACAAGACATTTGAAGACATCAGCTTTAGGAAATTGTGATTTTTTTAATATTTTATAGACCAAATGATGAATCTGCTGATTGTTATCTAGATTCATTCCTGATAAAAATGATCCACAATTGCAGCCCTAGTTGACTGGAAACCTCAACGTGACAACAAGACACCACCAAAATGAATGCAGAGCATCAGAAAGGAAAAGACAACCGGAGCAGAAAACTGAGTCCTCCTGCTGCTCCTCAGGCTGTGAGTCAGTCTTGCACTTGCAATTTGTGCCAAATCATTCCCAAGGACAAACAGAACGGGCAACTAAGCAATTTCCACCATTGTCTTATATTTCCATTAATATTTATAGTATGTTTCCAAAGGTAATTTAGGACTTAAATACTGTGGGCAATATTCTACATGTCATGCATGGTTCATTTCTAATGAAAACAGTCCAGGGTGTATTATATAATTACTGACTGTTCATTTTTGGTCAAATGTCAACGGAAGCTAACTGAAGCAGGGGCACATTTTTTCATAATTTTAGTGTCCTTTTCCTCTTATCTTCACCTCCACAGCAGGTCTGCCTCCATGCTTGCAGAGCCAAAACTCCTCTTTACCCATCCACAGGAAGTGGCCGAGGCTTGGCAGAGGGACAAAACAATAGCATCCCCTCACGGTGAAGTGGATGTGAGTGATCACAGTGCTAACAACCACCGCTGTGACCTGCTTTATGGAAATCACCTCTCCACTGAGCGGACGCCTCCAGCTCATCATAGGGGGAATTTTCCAAAAGGCTCATACAGGCCAAGAGTAATATGAGCAGAGGAGCAAGAAGGGCAGGGATGTGGTCACCCTCTGTTTGTTTGCTCTGGTGTCTGTTGAAAAATACTAAAGGATGCTTATGATTTTGGATTGCAAGTGGCTCTGGAGAGCAATATTGAGAAAACTCCATTACCAGCATGATGGCGATGGATTATTGTCACTGAAAGTGCTGCTGTCTAAAATGACATGATTGGGCCCTGAGCCCGAGAGCGGGGCAGCCCCGAGGCTTTCGACAGGTTGTTGCTCTTTTTGTTTTGCTCAGTGTTGACATCAGTTGGACATGGGTGGGCAAGCATTTCCTAAGAGGGCGGGTGGGAACGCTTTATTTTGATAGTGACCCCTTCCCCCCCTCCTTTAGCTCAAATAACAAAAACGTCCAATTTCTGCCGGAGTGTATTCTTCAGCCAAGCATGGGATGGCTGCGTTCACAACCACAGAGTGTTAATAATGTGCCAAACAATTATGTCACAGTCATGTCTCCCACGTGAGAAAGTTAGCTCTCCCCCTCCCCTGCTGGGTTACAGTATGCAAATGAGAAAAGGCTAAAGTCTGAGAACTAGATGAAGCAGGGGAATTAGAGCAGTATTCCATGGGAAAAAAATTGAGAATAAAGAGGCAAACTTTTTTTTGTGTTGTTGTTGTCGGGGGACTGGTTGGCACCCACAAAGAACTGCTGTTTTTGAATTTCTCAAGCTACAGAACGTATTCCATGTCAGCAATGTAGTTCTATTTGGGTGTGCTGGCCCTCAAAATAGCTCAGTGGGAATAACTAATGAGTACCACAGTGAAATCTGTTGGTTGACAAATGCTAGAAACATCACAAGAACTTTGCAACCACAGGCCTAGGGTTACTGTGGGAATCGTACTCTTTGGCTGTGGATTTTTCCCGTTACCACACTTGTTAAAAAAACAAAAGAGTGCCAAATAAAAACGCCTAGTATGATTTTGAATAAGTAGAGTTAATGAAATTGCCTAAACGTGTATCATTGATTTTTTTTTTCTGTCTTCCCCACCAACAACCTTCATCTTTCTGCCATAAATTACTGAAATTATTTACGTTGCACCAACAAAGGCTTGTGGGAGATTGTAAAATTGCGATGGGGTCAAAGCGTCCTCCGTGCTCTATAAATTATGCGTTCGGTGCATGTTTAATCACATGAAGCACAAGGCTGGCGAACTAACCCTGGCCTGACCTTCTCATAATTAAAATGCAAAGTAACCTGTTGCCTGTCTGCTGCAGTGATTGGACGTGACGTGCAGTCACTGGTTACATACTTCTAGCAAACCTCAGACACACTAAGCTGCTATATCATTGTTGCTTCTTTTTCTAAGGGGGTTTAGATTTGATTGTATCATCATGTGCAGTATACAAGGAGGTAATCTGTAATTATAAATGCAAAATAAAGAATCTCCTTAAAGGGTAACTACTGTTTTTTTCCTGGATTCCTATGTTTTTGTGTCTAAGTCAGACACTTAAAAAAAGTAATTGTGTGCACATCCCACCTTCTGGCAGGTGCAGGACAATGAGAAATACTTTTTATTAAATATGGGAGCTTAAAGCAGAGTTGCGAACATTACATTTTTTTCACTTAAGTCAGACACTTAGAATATTAATCTGAGCCTGTCAGTGGCAAAACGAGCACTTTTGTGAGTGAAGGTAAATACAAGTTGCACAATTGCCCTATTGGATAGTCTTACAATGTCTTACTTACATTGTAGCTTGTTTCGCCGCTGCTGACTGCAGCGATCTTGCTTAATGCTGGACCAGTTTCAAAGACTGTTGTTCCCATCAGTCACACAAAAACATAGGAAAATAGGGTCCAGGTTGAAAAAAACGGTAGTTACTCTTTAAGCATACATTGAAATAGGATCTGCACATACAGGGCTTCTACAGGTTTCAACAAGTCAAATTTAAGACGTTTTAAGACCTTTTTAAGACTATTAATAAATACATTTAAGACCTATATCACGACATTAACATGTTTTTTAGATGTCAGAGTCCGGAAACTTCGTCTGAAACAATACCCCGATTTCCTCATCGGCATAGAACTGGTGTCTAGATTGGCTGCAATAGCAGTTGCATGTTGGTCTCATTTGTAGTCGTAATACAGCGAATTATATTTGAACTAGCAAAAGAAAGAACTACAACACCACAGAATAAAATTAAAAAAAACATTGTAAAGCGCTGTAGGAAAATTAAGACCTGTTTAAAATTATTGAAGACCTACAACACAATACTTTTTAAGACCCCGCGGAAACCCTGAGTTAACATTTACCCTTCTGTGGTAAACAGAAAACAAATTCCATCTCTAAAAATAGCTTATCGTTGCAGTTTTTAAAAGCCAAAAATGTCAAGAAGGAAGAAAAAAAACAGCTTTGGTTTCAGCCTGACGATAAAACACGAAAGCATGAAAAGCCCCAAAAGTGGAGATGTAAGGATTCCACATTAGCGCAAAACCATGTTTGCTCTCTGTGTCGGCTTTTTTTTTTTTTCCAAGCTGACTGTACTACTAAAAGGCTACTCGCTTCCCAGAGAGTAGCTACCATTGGCCTCAATGTCGATCCAGGGTTAGGAAACCTTTTAACATTCCTAAGTGTCGTCTCAGAAGCATTGTGCATCAGCATGCGAGAGAGGCCGTCCACAGCCCGAGTCATTTATATTTCACTACAGGACCCCTTGATCCACAGAATAAGCTGGCCAAACAAAACAATCACTTTTATAATTGGAGGACAGATGTCTTTTTTTCCCTCAGGGAGCTGCAATTAATCTTGGAAATATGCTGGATAACTTGCGAGCTGAAAATAGAAAGTGCATGCCCTTTCTCCCTTATTTTTCAAATGTGGCTGTGAAGACCATTTGCATGTGCAGCCTACAGTGGAGAGCAATGAACTGATGACAGCATTTGCCAGAAATGCCGCGCTAATACAGACTTAATGTGTAAATATGCTACACTGTGATGTGAGCAACTTAAAAGTGTGATATACACATAGACAATTCACTCAGTCGCTATATTAAAAGTTAAGAGTTAAGGCTTTCTAAATGTGACATTTCACCTTATTTTCACCAAATTCACCTAACACACTGTTTAGCATGTAGATCACCCCCTCTGCCTCCAACACCAGCAGCAACTTTATTATCTCCCCTCTTCCTTGTCACATGCTACAGTATTTCCTATATGCTCTTCACTTTTTTCAGTCGATAACTAATTACTGTGACAAAAATTAATTAGGGTCTAGTCCAAAGAATACGGGCGTGCATTGCCAAATTAATTCCTGAGATGGAGGTGGAGAGAGGAGGATTAATATTCTCCGCGAGGGTTCGTTCGTAGCCTTAGGTTTTAATGAAAGATGATAAAGTGAAATGTAAATATCAAACACATAAAACCTGGTGATTGACTTAGCTTGGCTACATTTACATGCTTGTGTTGAAAAGAAAGGATACAATAATTTAACAAAGTTAATTCTTGTACAGCTAATTTAAGAATTTAAGACCTGTGTGCTTTCGCTACTAGTAATACCCAGTGTTGGGTGGTAGTAATGGGATTACTTTTTTCTGTAACAAGTAAGGTATTAGAATTTAAAAATATAGCAAAATCGTCTCCTTCCAGGCAGCGCTGCCTGGAAAGCACTAGGATTAGGCAATGGTTATGGTTCGTGTCAGGGTTAGGGTTAAGGTTAGGTGCCTTGAAGTCAACAGTCACAGCGCTGCCTGGAAGGAGACGTTGGGGGCTTAAAACACCATCGAGCGTGTTCTGTGGACAGACTGCTGTGGGACGTGTTAGCTTGGTCAACATATACCATACCAAAACAACAGAATAGGTCGATTTCCAATGACTCCCAAAACGGCATATATGAGTGTTTTATTTACCGCTGTGATACGGCCGCACGGTGGGCATTTAGAATATGTGACCGCAACACATGAACATGATGAGAGTTTTTATCACGTGACAGTTCTATTTAAGGTTGCGGTCACACTTTTAAAAACGCAGTTAAAGCTATAGTGCGTAGTTTCTGTTGCCCCCATGAGGAATTCTAAGTAAAGACAACAAAACTGTCGGCGGGTCCACATGATACAAGCCTTCCATGATCGCGCACCACCCCCACCCATCCTCCAAGCAGTTGCTAGTGGCCATAGAGGACACGGAGTATTAAAAAAACATGATGGACTCTTAAGAAGAGGTAATATCAAAAAGTTACGCACTAAAGCTTTAACGTTGTGAAACAAAAATACTTAGTTTGGGTTAGTCAAACATCAGGGATTGGCTTAAAATGAGTCACGTAAAACTACTAAAATGAGGATGTGACGTTACGTCACGGACTAAGGTCCATAAAACTTAATTTTGAAAAATTCACAGTTGACTTTTGCTTTCACATGGAAATGGAACTCCATTAGCTGTTCATGGTCAGTAAATACTTTCTAACTGTTGGCTGAATGCCTAATACAATGTGTGTGTGTGTGTGTGTGTGTGTGTGTGGAGGGTTTGGAGTTGACTGAGCTGGGCTTAAGTAAAGTAACAAGTTTAATTTTCTAGTTTTTTGCAATAAGTGATATGTAATAAGTTGTTGATTTATTTAGAAATGTTTAACAGCTCTACAGCCATGCTAGTGTACACATCGGGGCTTTGAGCTAAATGCTAACATCAGCATAGCCACATGCTCACAAGGACAATATAGCAGGTATACTGTTTACCACATTCAACATTTTAGTTTAATGCGTTAGCATGCTAACATTTGCTAATTGTTTGGAATGGAGCTAGAGAAAACGTCGAGGGATAAGCAAAGTAATTACAATTGACGGGAACCATAAATGTCTGTACACAGTTTAGTGGCAAGTCATCAGGCCTACATGTTGTAGTAGAAACTGTAGAATATATTTTAGAGCAATGGCAGATGATAGTTGTTGTTTTTTAATCGCGCACAACCATAGGTTTGTCTCTAAATTGCAGGGACAGCAGGCCCTCACGTGCTGCTTCATATTGCTGCCAGCCAGATCAAAGGAAATGGGTGGGACTTATAGAGTAGACCATGATTAGGAGTGAGTGAAGTCAGCTGAGAATGGACCATTGATTAGGAGTGAGTGAAGTCTGGGGCACGTTCAATCTCAAAACGGTGTGCACCATTTTACTGCGGTTTCCGTGTTGAACGACATGGTTTCCTCGGAACGGTGGGAAACGGTGTGCAACGGCTTTGAGATATGTTTTCTCTCATTTGGTGGGTGTGTCTCTTGGTTATTGGCTGTGTCACAGGTGATACCCAATCAGCAGAGACGTGTATGTATGTAAACCCGTGGAAATAAAAAAACGTGTTGCTACATTTTGTTAGGGCTGAATGTGGCCCAGGTGAGTATGGGAGGATCCATGCCATGGAAGTGGGCCGAGGGTCACTGAATAGTATGGCTCTGTTCTACATGTTAAAATTAAAACTGGTGGTGCAAGAAGGTCATGGGTCATTAGGATTCAATCCATCCCATACTTGTTGATATTTTTCAGTCTGGAGCAAAGTGGTGGTCCAATACATATCAGGAGTACAGACTCATTAAGGCTCCGTGGAAAAATGCTATATATATAGCATTTCTAGATGAAGTGGACAGATCTGGTCTTAAAAGCAAAAAGTAATAGAGCTTGTGTGCTATGACCTTGTCTTCTCCTACAATAATTGCAATTTGAGCAAAGCGGGATGCGTTACAATAAGTTTGAAGTGAAAATATTCACAAAGTGTGAAATTAAAACACATCTTGTCATGAGGCTGTCGCCATCTCTCTGCTTGCTTTCTTCCTTCTTCTCTTTGCCAGGCATACCACACAGTCAGGAGGCAGTTGTCATGGTGATTAATGCAAATTCACACTGTCAACCTGTAGATGAGAGAAGAGGACTTTTCAAAGCATCTCAAACCTTGACTTCAACTAACTAAGTGTCTCTGCTCACCACCTATATAATGGCAGTAGAAATTGAAAGTCATACATTATAACATCTGAAGCTTGACATCTCGCTTCAGATGTTATAAATGAAATCCCTGCACTTCAGATTGTGGATTGGCTGCGTGGTTTTAGGGAAACACTGTGTATATGGAGAGTCAGACAGTGGGCTGGAAAACAGAGCCTTGCAGATGTGACAATGCAGTTATTTTTGGTCAACGCACCAACGCTGACACGAAGCAACATAGCAACAAGTTGTTTCGAATGACAGCCAATGCCATTACATAACAACTGGGATCATTAGCGTACATAAACTGAGCAAAGCATTGCATATATACTGTAGTTGTGAAGGCAATGTGACCTACCAAGAATGCCTTAATGAGAGTGGGAAAGGCCAAGGACAAAACCATCATTACACCAGGGACCATTATATGGGAATGTGCACTCGCCTGTCCTCACCTCTTCTTGACCGCTCGACCCCTGGCTCCAGAGGCTAACAGTGCATTTTGGTCCATCCTCCTGAGTACACTGCCACTGTCTGCCGGACTGACCCAAGCCAGAGACTCGGAGAGTGAATCTAATTACAGAGACAATTATGATGGTGACCCAGTTCGACCCGGATTTGTATTCAAATGGACTCATTTACCTTGAGCTTTGGAGCTACATCTTCTGAGGACTGAGTGTGAACCCAGAGACTCTTCTGTCTCTCTCTCTAATACAGTCTCTTTATTACATACCCACACACTGCGCACAATTATTATTGACGCACATGCTTATTTGTCAGCTGAATGCATCATGGTTTTCCTGTTTTTCATTTCATAATTCAAACTGATCCATAGAATCTAACCAGGTCTCCATTAGTGCTGGGTGATAATTCAATATAAGAGTTTATCAACTGTCAGCAGAATCATGTTGTGATGGTTATGATCTTATTATGTTAACATTATACATTTCTGTTGTTCAAATCAATGATTCAGAGCAAGCTGTAACTACCAACTAACAAGATTAGTTATTGAAATAAGTTGTTTAACCAGGCATTCATACAAAAAGCGGCATTGGTGGGGGGCGTGTCGTTTCACATGGCACAGCAGATAATACCATGATATAATCATTTCTTGCATCCCAACAATTGCGAGGTAAGCGCGCAAAATACACTGTAATAGTAATCTTCCAGAAATGTGTGCTTGCACAAATGTGATTGGCCAGCACCTTGCCAGCTGACAATGCATTGTATTGTGAAAAACGTTGAGCCAGGTTAACCTCTTTAGTATTTTTCCACAGAGCCTTAATGAGTCTGTACTCCTGATGTACTAATGTAGTGGCCCAAAATGAATGAGCGTTAGCTGTGTTTTTTATACACATACTATCAATTTTAGAAATATCCTTAATTATCATGAAAGGATTTCAACCATCACGCAGCCCTACTCCATTCACAATTTGTTTCGATAAAATGAAGGATCAAGTTTTACTTATGTAAGAAAATTCTCTTACTTCCTAAGTTGAATGAACCCATTGGGCCCATTTAAAAAAATATATATAACATATGAAAATTACAATGTCACAAATCTAAAAACAGAGTTGCTTCTCTTAGCAAAGTTGACGTTTTGGAGATACATGGTTTTCCCGGGACAGTGTCGAAATAGTCTTTTGGAGAATATGCTACCTTAAAAAATCCACTGAGCATACTGTAAATAATAAAAATTAGCTAACGGACGATGAAGTATGGTTGATGTATGAATATAGATACCAAGAAATTATTGTTTTACTCATTCATGATGCTGATGTGAACCTACTTACTGATGCAAAATATGGCTCTTCAACTACACTCAACAAGGTTTACCCCGACCAATGAGAGAAATATTTTGTATTACTCAAACTAATCCTCTCACTGGGAATTTGTAGTTATGAAGTCACCCTTTGCTACTTTTCATCGCGCACAGATGTGTTTGCTGGTTCACGGTAAGTTCTGTGACAGGGTCATGCTCAGTGACATCAGCTGCCAGAGGTACCCCCCCCCCCCCACCCACATCTCCTCCTGGCGCCCTGCTGGCTTCTACAATGTCTCACCCACAAATCTCTGGCGGAGCTGTTGCTTCTTTTTGGGGCGAGTCGGGCTCTCTCTGAGGATTGCATCTCAGTTTTCAAAAGAACTGACACTCTTACAGTTTCAGTTAGAAAAAAATCTGTGCTCGAAGACCAAAAGAGCTGCAGCTCTTCATACATATTTCTGCGGCTTAAACACGAAAACAAAACAGAAGAAAAATAACAACTAATCTGGCCCACTTTGTTGTGGGCAATGTTCTTAGATCCTCTCTCATTTCTTCTGCTAATTGAAACATGCTAATTAGGTGTAGAATCTAATTTACTATGGGGCTTCGTTTAAGGAAATATGTATTATTCAAGGGGCAATCCAAGGAAGAGGAGGAGGAGGAGGAGGAGGAGGAGGAGGAGGAGTAATATTAGGATAGCAGGCATAACAGTAGTACTGATGATACTCGTGTTTTGGATGTTTACAATGAGAATTGAAATGGGACTGACAACGTAGGAGAGGCAGATAGCATCGATGATGATGATGGGGGTGGTGGTGATGGTGATTATGGCACCGTGGTGGAGACTGCGGTTGCAGTGCTGGCAAGCCAGGAACATAAAGGAATAAAGGAGGGTCACTGACCTCTGATTTCAGTCCTATTTCCCCTACAAGCCACGTCCTAATAGACTCCATTAAGAGAGGGAGAGAGAGGGAGAGAAAGCCCTGACTCTGGAGCTTTTAGAGTAAAGTCTGCATATGTGATGACTTGCAGTCTGGCTGGCTGAATGAAGCAGGCTCACAGCCTGATAACCTCCTCTTTCCTTATTATTTCCCCTCATTTAACTCACTGTGTGCCTCCATCACAGTCCATTTTCCTGTGTGTGTGTGTGTGTGTGTAGGAGACCCAGGCGAGGACATCTCTCACTCATGCAGCATGTCTGTTATTTCACAGCAATTTTGGATAATGATTTATTTTACTATCCACAATTGGAAGGCCTTTACGCTTGAAAGGGAATGATAAAACAGTAATCCCTTTGCAATTATGTAGCGAGAGATAGTCACGTTCATTGAGATTCACTGATACAACAGGACAGCTCATTCTTCTTCGGTGTTACCAGCTCAGTATATCATATGAAAAATACTTATTTAAAAATCCACTGTGCATACTGTAAATACTTGAACTATTTCTCTGGTTGTGTAAAGAATAATGCTTGCGTTGGGAATGGTACCAAACAAGAATGGGATCACTTACACTGTAAGACTTGCAGCCTCTATCATTTCGGTTGATATTAGATGGTGCTAGGTGCTAGGTGGTGATGATTTTGGTGCCTATACCTAACTGTTGACGCCGCTTGACGCTCACTTTTTGTCGACTAAACTCAACTGTCGAAGCCCCTGAAAGGACTGGCATCTCGCGGTGCCCTGTACAAGTCAGTCACCTTTTGTTGGCTAAACCCAACTAGCAACGGCCTCTGAAACGGCCGGCGCCTCATGGTGCATAAGAACACGATCATGAGGATGTGTTGCCTGCATTCATAACAGTATTGGCAATAAAACATACTTAAAGTATTTCTTCTGCGATAAATAGCCCCTAACTCAAGGCTGAAGACCTTTCTTTTTGATGCTACCTTTCTTTAAATAATTTATTCTTTTATTCTCTGGCGAGGCCAGTGACTTGAGTCTGTTTGGTGTGTTCCGTGCCGTAGGAGGAGCTGTCGGCCTTCATTTTGGCCGACCTGACATGCTCAGTCGGAGACAGGGCAGTCGGGACTCACCCGGAAATGGCAAGCGGGATGACCGTGACTAAGCCTCTCAAAATCTGACGAAAATCTTTTAAACTGACCTTTGTCGATCTGAAATGAAGACAGATTCAGCAACTGCACGGCCTATTTCTCTCTTAAAATGTTTTCAGAAACACGTTCCGGTGAACTATTTTAGTACAATATGAGATTGTATTCTGAATGAGTCGCCATTAATGGCCGGTTGAAAAATCCAAAATCCGGAAGCAGCAGCCAGACCCAAGTGACGCGTTCGTCCAATCAGCTGCCGGTTTTCATTTTATGGGCGACAATACAGATTAGCGCTGCCTGCTGTTATGGAGACATATTACATCTTGTCGCTTTGGTGTGTTCTGAGGCACTTTTTTGACCAACTCGGGGAGACTGATTAGTCTAACTGCCTTTTCTGCCAACGGTCGGCCCGGTGTGTAGCTGCCTTTAGGTAGTTTAGTCCAGCTGTTCCCAACCTAGGGGTCGAGTCTCCCCAAAGTGAGACTGGATTACATGCATGCATCTTTTCCTGTGAATAGCTTGTTGTTAGGTAGGCAATCGGAATAAAAACTACTATACTGAATGTAAATACATTTAATGGCTACTGCAGAAAAAATGCCAACCATAATACAATGCAGATTTGATTGAACGAGTATAACGTTAAGTAAAAGTACAAAAGTAAAGCAAAATGTACTTCTAGTATCAAAAGTAAAAGAACTGGTGATTTACGTTATTATATATGAGATTATTAGATTAATACTGATGCAAATTTGCATTTTACTGTTGGTCGAACTGTAGGTAGTTTCAACTACTTACACAGTTCAGTAGATTAGTCCAGTGGTTGTCAACCAAATCTGAAAGCTTGTGAGATGATTAATGGGAGGAGGAAAGAAAAAAATCTGCTACACCAATCTGTATTCATTTGTATGACTTTTTTTTCTAACCGTTGCTATTTCTGAAATAGTTAAAAAATGCTCTTTGGTTCCCAAACAGTTATTTTAATGAGACCATGAATGTTTAAAGGGGAAATCACTCTTTGGGACAATGCATAGTAATTTATGAGCTTATCATACTTTTTTTTTTTTTTTGTCTTTAATGTAAAATCTTCTGACTGACTTGAAAAATAACTATAGCTGTTAAATAGATTTAGTGGAGTAGAAGTATAAAGTAGCATAAAATCCAAGTAAATGGACTGCATTGATATAATGCCTTTCTAGACAAATAGCTTTGCAATGTACTCATTCACACAGTGGTGGAGCCACCATGCAAGGAACACTGGCCTGGGGGATCAAACACCCAACCCTGTGATTAGAGGACAACCTGCTCTACCCCCTGAGCCACAGCCAGCCACAAGAACAGTACATGCACCTCTAAACTAATGCATGAATCAAGTAAATGTATTTAGTTTATTTCCACCACTGGTTAGCCATAAACCTTTTCAAACCGTGGCATTGCCATGGGACAAACCCCCTAGATCTTATGCCCTCCCCTGAGACATTAAGATAAGATGTGGGACATCTAAACGTGATGAATTGTTTCCCATAATCCTTTGGGTTTTAGACTGTGTTACAATATCAATGTGGGAAAGCATATGGAGGATTTGCAGTCTGGACACATCAAAGCAAATATGCGCTCTGAGTGCCACATTTAGGAGAAACTTTATCCATGATGGTCCACTTCACAAGAGGATGTTCCACTTATATCACGAGGATATGAGTCAGCTGCATGGAAATTAAACACAACATGTGTCTGACTCCTTTAAGAGGTTAAACACAACAATCTGAGCCTCCAGATTTTTTTTCTTTTCTTCCACGTGCAGGTCAAGTGAGTAGTTTGGACTCAGAACTTTTCTTTGCTGGTTGTGTTGCTCTTAAGCAATGCATTATGCATCATAGGTAGATTTGAAGTTGAGAAATCAAGTGGGGCAGCAGTTTGGAGAGATCAAGGAGCGGCAGCATTTGAGGCAAAAACAACACTCTTTGCCACTCCAAAGCTGGGAGGTTCTCCAAAAGCGAGCCTAATTACCAACTGCAGGCACAGCTTCATTTCTTAACCACAGGGCTTTTACTGGAAATCAGGAGGAGCTAATAAGTTGCCTGCCCATTCTAGGTCATCACCATAAACAGGGGAGCAGAGAAGAGTTATTTATTTTTCTTGAAATCTTATTTTCTTGTTAGTTTGTGACTTAAACTCGGCTCTTTGGTTTATCCACTGCTGTTTTGTATCATTATCTGTGTCAAGTAGAGTAATTATCTAACAAATGTATAAAAGCTGCTCTCTAATTAAATGCCATGGGCTGTAAGAGATGGAGATAAATTATTTATACTGCTTTGATGAGAGCTAGCTAGCTCCGAGGAGTGAGCAGTCAGTCGCTTTTAGAACTGAAAACCACTGCAGTGAGATTTTACAGAAACTTTTCTAGGGGGTGTTAGGGTAAAAAAAAAAAAAACTGAGTGTTTGCCACTGGGAGCGAGCGTGCGTCAGGTTTCTGTGTTTAGCAAACAGTTTCTGCAAAGATATAATTTGCTCGTTGGAGAAAGATATTTCCATGCTGGTATTTATAAGTTAGGAAGAGGTGAGGCCACTTAGAGCTTTTAGTAGGTGACTGTTTAACAAAGAATGTACAGTATATTGCGCAAAGTAGAAAAACATTCCTCTTTTTAAGTTTATTTTTGAATTCTAAATGTCTAAATGTCTGATACGTGCCCCTGCTCACACCCTGACCCTAATCGGATTGAGTCATGAGGCGGGTGTGGCTCAGGTGGTAGAGCGGTCGCCTACCAATCAGAAGGTTAGCGGTTTGATTCCTGGCCCCTGCAGTCCCATGTTAAGTGTCTTTGGGCAAGACACTGAACCCTGAATTGGACGTCAGTGTAAATGTGTGTGTAAATGTACGGCAGCCACAGCGTGTGAATGGTTCCTGTAAAAGTGCTTTGAGCAGTTGTTAAGACTAGAAAAGCGCTATATAAATACAGTCCATTAATACTTACTGTACATTCATCCTCAACAAGCTGCAACCTATCACAGGCAAAAAAAAGAAGAAGCTTTCACAATAATGAAGCATAACTGAGGAGAATCAACAAATGAGACCAAGGAAGCAAGTCAGATAAGAATTTCTTATTATTCCAATAAAAAATACATTCATACAGAAATATAACAATTTTGCAAAACAATTTCAAATAAAAATTTCATAAAGCATAAACATAACAATTTTACAAAAGTTTTTTTTTCTTCTTTTTATACAAAGATTCAGTTGAGAACAAAGAGTTGTGTGTGTGTGTCTGAAGAAGTTGGGGTAGTGGGATAAAGGCGATGATGAGAAGCGTAAAAGATGCGAGCAAACATGGGGCTTAATCAAGGCTCAATTACCACTTGAACAGTATTGGCTGCCTTTTTTTTTTTTTTCTCTCTCTCTCCACAGAATAGATGTTCCTCTCCTTTGCCCACAAAAGGCACTGCCAGCACTCCCAGATCTATCGCAGCAAGCAGTTTCAAGTTTGTACTCATCCTGTCTCTTTCACCCGCTGATCTGAAATCCATAAGTCGTAGCATGCAACTTTCTGCAACATTGAATTCCTACAGCGAGGTCGCTGATCTGGAGTGGGTGGCATAGATCACTTCTATCCTGAAACAGTAAGAACTCTGATCCCTATCATTACCATGGTCTCCACCTTTTGTTCAGTCCCCCTTCCACCTCCAATAAAAATCAAACACAGATCCACATTTAAAAAAGGAGAATCTATCATGGGCCTTTTTTTTTGTTGTCAAACTTCCATAAGCACCATTAACACTTGATCTTTATCCCCTTCCCGAGAAACCCCCGCCCCACCCCCTCGCTCACTCCTGTGGTTTTCATAATACTGTTGCAGCTTGGCTAAAACAACGCTCCCCAGACAGGTCAATAACCAACCTACACAGTCAGCAGTCTGTGACAGATTCCATGCCAACAAAGCCTTTAGCAATTCATTACTGAGAGGCAGTACAAGGCGAGGCCTGTCCGACTGCAGCCTGTTAATTACAATAAATCTTTAGCTTTTTCTTCAGTCCCACTTGCAGGGATGGAGGGACAGAAAGTGACGGGGGGGGGGGGGAAGACGACATGGAGGAGGCGATGGTGTTGGTGATGGTGGGGAGGGATACGGCGAGAAAGGAGCAGCACTGAATGAACTGCACATAAAAAACCCCATTTGTATTCACCTAGTCCGCTTGTTTGGTACCTTTAGAGCTGTGTGTGTGATGGACTCGAGTACATACTACACAGTAGTTAACGTCTTTAATAAATGAATTTTAAGTGCTCAAGACATACAGCATTTGTCTTATTTACATGTTCGGATTTAATTAAACGGGATAGACTATCAACTAATCTGGTGCTCTGACTCAAAGACGACTGAGAGAAGGTGCTTTTCTGAACGTTCACATTTCAACGACACAATTAAACGTCGGAATAGACGCGGACAACAGTCATTGAACACAAAAGGTGTGCGAGTTGATGTGTAATCGAGCCTTGATCAAGCTTGTCAAAAATCACCCATACAAACAAATGTGACTTCCCCCAGGGAGCGAAAACCACGGCTACCACCGGGCTGAGTCACTTGCATAAGGCACCATTAAGGTCAACAGTGCATTATTAGATAGAAAAGAAAGTACAAAAATCAAAATTACTCCTCAAGGCATAGGATGAATGAGAAAATGAGTAAGCAGTGGTGAAATCTCCAGCCGGAATGAAACGGATGAAGTAGTAAAAAATAAAAAAAGAGGAAATCATCAAGGCTTTATGTACAATATCGTAACATTTAACCGTCCGCACTTTAGCTGCACTTTTATTGAAACTATTTGCAGTCCTGATTACAGTTGAAACATGAAATGAACAAACCCTAGAACCATGCAACACCTGTCTATGATACTGAAGTTATAGTATAGTTGTGTTATACCTCTAAGCACACAGCTTATACAATTGGACTACAAATCAACTTTGTAGCTTGTAAAAAAATAATAAACCAGGCTACATAACACATTGCACATTTAGTAGCTGCACCAAAAACACCAAAAAAAGCTCCTGTCATACAGTGACCAGGAGGGCAGGGGGGGGTCTTGGTCCATGGGACACTGACCAGAATGGGGGAACGTCCACCTTAAGTCAAACCCAAGGCCTCAAAAGCTTGCGGAGAAGCCCCCCCCCCCCAACCGCTCCCACAGTCTGGGTGCCAGACAGACAGGCAGGAACTTCCATCCTGCCCCATCCTCATACTGCCACCGGGGAAACACAAACGGAATGTTTCCCCCCCACCAGAAACCCATTCAGTCCACAGCAACATTGGTACCAGCCCCGAACCATCCATCAATCCATCTCTTCTCCCAAGAAAAAAAAAAAAAGGAGATCTCTTCTTCTCTCTTCCCAGGGGGCCGGTCAGCCAATCTCAGACATTCACAGTGCACACATGCTTACCTCAGACAGTTTTTGTAAAGTACCAGTGTATCTGCTGTCCGGGAGATGTCCCCCCCCCCTCTCCAAAACATCATGCACCATACATACAAATCATTCAGCCTTTTTGTTTGTGTGTCCTTTATCTATTTTTTTATTGTTTTTTTTGTGTGTGTGTGTGTGTGTGTGTGTGTGTGTGTTGTAAGTCCATCTCAATCAGAAAAACCAAAAAAAGTCTTCCCCATCCATTTTCCTTTTCGTTGCAACAGACAACCTTCAGAGCGCCTTTCTCCAAAGAGAGGTCCCGGAGGCACTGGGTTTCAGTATGGTGCAAAACGGCATGCTTTGGCTGGAACACACTCCCGCCACTCTGCTCTGGGACAGTTCAACCAAGAGACTGGTCGGGAGACGGCATTTGCTTTTGAAATTTCGCCTTTCAAATTTTCCTCTTCTCTGCGTTGCTTGGTTGAAGCTTGCCCTGCCCTAGACGTGCCTCTTCATGTGAAGAGCCAGATGGTCAGACCTGGAGAAACATCTGGGACAGAGGGGGGTGGGGGGGGGGAGAGAGAGAAGGAAGTCACTCACAATGCAAAGATGGACCGCTGGTCAATGACCTATTGATTAGAGCTGCAAAGATTCATCGACTGAATGAATCAAAGTTGTCAACTATTAAATTCATCGACCAAGTATTTTCATAATCGATTAATCCGTTTGAGTCATTTTTTATGAAAGAAAATGGAAAATTCTTTGATTCCAGCATTCTTGAATGTGAATATTCTATAGTTCCTTCACTCCTCTGGGACAGTAAACCGAATATCTTTGAGTTGTGTCATCTTGGGCGTTAGGAAACACTGAGCGGCATTTTTCACCATTTTATAGACCTAACATCTAATCGATTAAACAAGAAAAAAAAAAAATCAACAAGATTATTCAACAATGAAAATAATCATTAATTGCAGCCCTAGTCCTGATTCATCTTTGGTAGAACTGACTGATACTGGATTTTCGAGGCTGATACTGATATCTAGCTTCATTTTTTTTTTTTTTTTAGCTATCAGTGTTTTCCATCTTTAAAGACATGCATCCTTATCTGGATGACAAGGCAAATAGATCATGTGACGATGTGACGAGTGCATGCCTCGGATCTGTGTGAAAGGGGGGGGGGAATGGCGAGTCCGGTGACGTTACTTGCAGATGAATGGTGTGTGTCTTACCTGTCACAGTGACTGCATTTAAATGGCTTTGCCCCAGTGTGCTTCCTGAAGTGCCTGGTCAACTCGTCGCTTCGTGCAAAACGCCACTCGCAGCCCTCCCATGAACACCTGTAAGGCTTTTCACCTGCAGAACAAACAAGGCAAGGAGGGGATTAATTGAGCTCAAAGCACTAATAGGAATGTCTTCCTGCTCAGGCTGTGATTGGTGGGCTTTGATCTGTTGTTATTCAAATTGCGTCCAGATCAATCATCCCAGGGCCAAGCCAGATGACATAAGCACTGACAAGCCACCCGAGACCCAAATTCCGCTGGACCTGTTGGATCACTAGCTGCGTTTTTACAACCTGAAACTTGCTAAGAATGCTAAGAGCGATACTGTGCAGCTGAATGTGTGAAGTAAATGTGGAAAAAAAAAAAAAAGCCACACGTGCAATTTCACGCTGCTAATCAAAAATAAGAAAAAAACCGCTCAAATGACCATTCAAAGCCCTTCCAGCTCTGTGCCCCCAGGCTCCCCGCCCATTCACCCCTTTCCCATGGTGAAACTCAATCTGTTTTCAAGTCCTTTTATCTCCCATGTGCAACCCCTCCCCCCTGCTCCCTCCCTCTCTCTCTCTCTCTCTCTCGCCCGCCCACTCGCTGGCTCAGTCAGTCACATTCCAGATAGATTAGGTCACAGTTTAGGTATCCAGCCATGCAGAGCTAATACTCACAGCGCTCCAGCTGAGGGCATCATGCAATGTGGACCTTTAATTACATTACACAATGGATGGACAATGCCATTAAGGTGAAAGACTGAATTGAAAGCACTTCCGCCATTCACTCAATAAAAATTGGGCTTTTTTTCCGATTTTGCAGCAGAGAAGACCCTCATGTCGGTTCTCTGTAGTTTTCGGTTACATCACAGATACAATCACACGTGGTCATGATATAGGCCAGCTTGGCTCTGATAGGTGCTTGAGACTCACCTGTATGAGTGCGCTGGTGTGCTTTTAGGTGGGAGCTCTTCGTGTAAACCTTGCGACACCCGTTGAAGTTACACCTGTGTACTCGCCTCCTGCCGTCCGGAGACGCGTCCCCGCAGATGAGTCCCGTCTTTTCCGTGCTCTTTGCCACCCCGGCGCTCCTGATTTTGACTGGCAAGTGCAACTCGGCGTGTGTGGCGACCCAGCCGTTAGTCACGCCGCCGGCCTCCAAATTGGCCTCCGGAGAGGACGGGGGAGTGCTTATGATGGAGGGGCTAAAAGGTCCAGAGCCAACCAAGACGGAGCCCAGAGGGTTGGAGGTAAAGCTGTGTATGGGCGAGAGCTCCTCAGAACTGTCTGAAGCTTCGCTGCTGGCGTCAGAATTCACACTGTTGGTGTCCAAGATTTGGCTGTCCTGATTGTCCTCCTCGTGGGCCGTGGGCAGCTTGGGGTCGGACTCGGCCTTGGCCTTGTCCCCGCAGGCCAAGATCAACTTACTCCAGAGGTCCTCCTGGCTGTCGAACTTGAGGTCGGCTGTGGAGACGTAAGGCTCGCTCTGGAGGTAGCGCTCCAACTCCAAGCATGTCTGGTCGGGTGAGAAGATACAGTAAGAATGAATGAATTACAACAGCAGCCCTAAAGAGAGGAGCTTCATTCATTCACACGCCAGCAAAATGCTGCTGTGTGGGAAATCCTTTTTAAAGATGCATGGGCACATACCCCAAAAATGCCTCGTGTGGCGGATTATTTGTTAAGTGCTTACAGCAGTTAGCATTAACCAGGAAATTGGAGGTATTACTCCACTTATCTTTATTGTACATATCAGGCTCATAGTTGTAACTATCACATTTAGACATTACAGCTGTACAGATTAAATCAATTGAAAGAAAATGAATAATTTCAAATCATTTTTCAAGCAAAAATGCCAATTATTTACAGGTTCCAGCTTCTCAAATACAAGGATCTGCTGCTTGTTTGTATTATATTTGATGTACATGGAATGTTTTGGGGTTTGGGACTGTTGGCTGGATAAAACAATCAAATTCAGTGCATCATCTTTGGCTTGAATGATTCACGGAGACAATAATCAGCATAATTATTTGATAATGAAAGTAAACATCTGCATTTGCAATACCATGATTCTAAATTGACTGATTGACTTGGCTGAACTCAAACTCCCTCACCTAAGCCAGCCTCATCCCAAACATCCCAGCATGCACCAGCCACATCAGCTTCACGTGACTCACTGGAGCTGTCACCCCCCTGAACTCCCAACTCTCCTCACCTGATCGCAGCCAACAACACTAAACCTGCACTGTCATTTCAGCAAATGACTCACTGATCAAATCTAGAGTGCTTTTAAGGAAGCTGCTCAACCGCTCAACCCCCCCCCCCCCCTCACTTCCTCCACTTCCAACATGAGCCATTCAGATGCTTTTCCTCATGCAAACCTCTGACATGCAATCACATCCTTCCTCAGTGTCAGCCCCTTTGAGTCCCGCTTCCAGTCGCCTTCAGAGGCCATTTAAGTTGAAAAAAAGCGAGGGGCCATGCATTAGAAGGTGCTCAGAGGCAGTAGGGGCTGACAAGGCAGATGTAGCTAGAATAAATATTTCCTCCATGCCTCTGCAGCCTTGCACAATATTTTCCAGCTGTGCTAGTGCCTACTCATGCGAGCAGCGATTGAGCCATGGCTGACATTTGATAGTGTCATGTTGTGGAGGCCATTCAAATCCAAGCATGATGCAAATGGATGTTTTTTTTGGGTTTTTTTTTGAAAAAGGACAATAAATGTTGAGAAAAGGACGAGGAGGATATGGTTACATTCTTCATCATGGAGTTAAAACACTGTGTCACATTTAAAAATGTAGGTTCTGAAACAATGTCAAAACAAACGGAATCATGTCACTAAATACAGAGCTGATCCTGAGCCAACGCGCTACATCTGATTTTGAAATAACTGACAGACTGATTGATTTGAAATTCTACTTCCTCCTACACCGGCTAGTGTTTGCTCTCGTGTGCCCAAACAAGTCATGCTCAAAAATATAGCAGAGCAGTAAAAAAGCGCCAGCAGCACGCTGCTACTGCTGCCTGAGTTACTCTGTCCCCATTCATCTAACCCCATAAAGAAAGTCAACATAAAAAAAAATAGCACGCCAGGTGAAAAGACGGGCGCCGTCTAAGCACCGGGGCACCTGTGTTTACAACCGTTACGATGCCATTTCGAACTTCTGGCGCATTCAAGAACACCGCGGTGTAATCTATCAAAGCTAACGAAGCGTATCAGTTCCGCTTTGCCACACAAGCGCAAAAACAGTGACTTCACCCAAACAGTTGATAGATTCATTCACCTGCTGCCAGTACTCCTCCAGTGACGGTAAGGCTGAGAAATAGCCCGTGTCGTGAACTATTTGAAGTTCTTGAAAGATGCTGCACATGGGTAGAACATCCATTTTTGTTTTCCAGAGCTTGTTTCAAAAAAATAAAAAGCCTATTTAGCTGCAAGTTAAATCTGTTTGTCAAGTAAAAAAAAAAAAAAATAATAATAATACACCCAGCGGAAGGAATAAGAGCGGAGTCCCCTGCGATGCAAGCGGAGTAGAAGCGCTTGTTTTCAGCAGCAGTAGCAGCCGAACGTCCGTCTGTCAGTCCCCCCCTTCTTCTTCTTCTTCTTCTTCTTCTCTCTCTCTCTCTCTCTCTCTCTCTCTCACTCGCTTGCGTTCAAGGTGTTTGCAAACACTGCACCGGACTGGATGGTGAACAACTGCGCTCTGCAAACTTCCCTATTCAAACCTCGAAGCCCGCTCCCCCCCCCCACACTTTTCCTCACGGCAGGATTACGCCTGCAGGGTTTCAGCCAATCAGCGGCGAGCAGCGTAAGGGCTTGCAAATGATATCACAGTCGGCCAATCGCGGCCGGACTCTGACTTCATTTGGTTCCTTCTCCATTTTAATTGGCGCGTTTAACTCCCAGTGTCTCGCCGCTGATTGGCCGGTTATTTATAGGCATGTATATAACGGCTTGATGTGCTCTCTCTCCCTGTAGTCCTTTCTGTCGGCGACGTGTTTCGCCACAGACAGCGCATGTGAGCCGAAACAGTTGTATTTCACTTCAGTGGAAAACGTCTCTCTCTGTGCTGTGGTGGAGATGTATTCAGATCCTTTACTTAAGTAAAAGTAGGCCTACTAATACCACACTGTAAAAAGACTATGTTACAAGTAAAAGTCCTGCATTGGAAATGTTACTTAAGTAAAAGTAAGTATCATCAGAAAAATATAGGCCTACTTAAAGTGATAAAAATAAAAAGTAAAATTACTCAATGCAGAAAAATCCTCACATTTTAGAAGCTGGAAGCTTCTACGTTGTATTTTATAAACTACGTGTGTTTTATTAACTACATGTGTATTGCAAAAATCTTAATTTGTAAAGTAACTAGTAACTTAATATGTCAGATTAATGTAGTGGAGTAATAAGTACGATATTTCCCTCTGAAAGGTAGTGGAGTAGAAGTAGACAGTGGCATGACAAGAAAAAACTCTTGTAAAGTACAAGTACCACAAATTTGTAAGGTAGCCTACTTGAGTAAAGTACATAGTCACATGTCACCACTGTGTGTGTTTGTGTGTGTGTGTGTGTGTGTGTGTGTAACTTTGTCACAAGTAGCACTTGCAACACTGCTGTTTAAGGAGATGGATTCACCAAGGCTGTAACTGTGGTGAAGTGTATGTGTTGACATCACAGCTACTAAGAGTGAACCCATGTCTTGGGACACAGTGACTAATGGATGGCAGGACACTATTGTGTTATCGGCGCATGTATGACTTTAGAGGAAACATGTGTCCTCACTTCTCCTCTCTGACTGTATTAAAATAGACTATAGACTTCTGCTTTATCGCTGACATGTACAAGATCAGAGTTGCACTCTGTCCTAAGCAGAGGGTACACAAGTGCAGCACGTCGTTCACTACAAAACAAGCTTTAACATCTAATTTGCACTTAAAAGAGCGTGCGGCGGAATGAATAGTCAAAGTAGTTCCCCAAAGTTAAAGAAACACTCTATTTCCAAAAAAACCAAACATTTTAGACCAGAATAACCACATATGCCATTTAGCAGCAATATTACCCAGCAAAGTCTACAAGTAGACATGAGCTGTAAGCAGTACAATGAAAGGGATTTGTCCTTTGAAAATTGATTCACCTTAGGGCTTTTTAGAGTTTTTCATACTTTAGAGCAAGAGATCACACATTTCTGATTGTTTACACTGTATTATTTCTGCATTCCTACAATATTTATATGCAGGCTGCACCCTAAAGACATACCTTTCTATATTGTTTTTAAGTGTGGGCCTCGCAAACAAACTATTTACTCCACCGTCTTGATTTCTCATTACATAACTCCATCTCCCGAATTCTATTCATTGTTTATTTTGTAGAACAAGTAGACTGGGTTTTTTATTTGTTTCAAAGCTGCAATTGTGATGATACTGTATAGATACTGGTCTATTTATAGACTTAGTTCAGGTGGTGTTTTACCTAAAATACATGTGTTATACACAAACCTTTTTTTTTAAATTTTCACAATTATGGTTATAGCTGATCGCAAGTAGGTTTTTAGTTTTGGGTAGAAAAATAAACTACAATATATTAGTGTTTTGCATTCTTTTCACAACAGCTTCTCCATTAGTCTGACTTACCCAATATGCTACATTTAGTTTGTATTTTTAGAGGCCTAAGAGGGGAAAGTATCCCCTATTTCACAACCCCAAAAAAAGAAAATAAAAGTCAAAAAATATATATATTTTTTTTTGCAATATCATTTTTCTTGTCTTACCCCTTCAGCTGAGGTCTGGACCCAAATGTTTGGAACCAATGCATTGGGAAATTAAAAGTCATTAAACATGGAATTTGAGTCTTACATTACATACTTTGACATTTATCAAAGAAAACAGACAGATTTACACTATGGCTAAATTAGAACTTCCATAATCCCACTGTATTGTCTGATTCCTTTTGGTCCCTAGCCGTATTGCCTCATGAATGACTCTTCATTCCAGTAACATTCCATCACACGTTTGGCAACGGCATTATGTCATCCAGACTTATTCTTATCATTTCCTCTTTGCAGAAGTACTTGCGTGCCACAGAAGCATCTCTTTCTGCAGCTATTCCATAAGTTCACAGCATTAAGTCGCACCACAACCTGACACGCCATCGACGGATGAGATAAACAACATTTCAACACAGGAGGCACATTGTCTTCCCAGTGGCAGTATTTTGTGCTGCCGGCCCGAGTAGACAACTGAGTGTCCTTTGTGCTGCTCTCAGCTGTGAGGCCATATTTGTCACCCATAGCATCTGATTTAGTCATATGGCGATAGGATGCCTTGTGAAGCCTAGAGTTGTCCCTCAGTAGCCCTGCAGAGGAATTCCACTTTGCTTTTATGTTACTAATGGGGCTATTCATTATGTCCCTCTAGGACTGAGTGGACACTTTGCTTTGAAGAGGAAAAACTCACTGAGTCCATGTCTGTCTCCAAGAGCTGCTAAAACTTCTTTTGTCACCACATGAAAATATAAAAGAATGCATGGCTTATCATTGCACAATAACATACCCACTCATTATTCATGCATTTTCCAAAGTTGCCAAGGCTTACACTGTCTGTGTTTGATGAATAACAGAGTACACCGTCGGGTCCCGCTGGAGCATTAGTGGGCAGCTCTGCAGTAATCACTTCCTTCAGAAGGCCTCTTAGATGAAGCATTTAGAGAATGCACGAGGTCCTGCATGGCAGCTTTTATCTTGGAAGGCCAGGTCCACAGCTTTATCATCGTTATGTAATCCCAGCTCAGCCAGTAGCCGCAGGAAAGAGCAATTCCAGGATGACCCATTTTAATGCATCACTGTCAACTCAATTAGTGAGTTGTTCTAAGGGGTTTTTCTGTGCAACCTGGGTGCACTGGTGCATGGTTTCCCATAATGTGTATAGAATAAACCAGAGATCTTCAACTGGGGGTCCGTGACCCCTAGGGGGGTCCTCAGAGTTAGTGAAGGGGAGCCGCCAAATTGTGTTCAAAAAAAGTTTTTCTGCAAGTTTCTTTGTTACAAATTTTAAATATGTCTGAAAATACACATTGATATGAATCCAACATATTAATAGCAAAGATAACTACCTCTTATCACATTTTTAACAGACAAAGTTATTGAAGATGAGCTTACCATAGGTAAGGTTGCCACTATGATAGCAGCTAAGCTTAAGGATTCACTGTGCCTTCCAAATGTATGTTTAACGTTAAAACATGATGTATAAATAATAACCATTTATTGTCATCCATTTGGCCCAGTTTAATATGCAACTAAATTGTATACAAAATATGTAAAAGGGGGTCCCTACTCGGACTCTCTTTCAGCTAAGGGGGTCCCTGGCCTAAAAAACGTTGAAGACCCCTGGAATATACTATTGCTGTTCCCCAGTGTTATGTTCATCATCCTCTACGGACGTTACGCAGGTCAGGAGCCAAAATGATTAGCGGATGACATTGATTGTCTGAAAATTACTATACCATATAAACTATTTTGAAAATCAATTCATCATTTAAATATTTTTAAGCTGAAAAGCCAAACATTTTTCCTTTGCTTTTATTTGTCTTTTTAAAGTGAATATCTTTGGGTTTTTGGACTGTTGGTCGGACATAACTAGCAACTGGACATCACCTTTGGGCCTGATATTGTTTTGTTTTTTCTCAGTTCAAACACACCATGACTATAGATGAGATACATTACATTTTCTGCATTATTGTATTGGACATAAAAATAGATTTTCTTGAATTTTAAAGTGGGATTATGTAACATTTGAAAGAAGAAATAAAAGATTAGTTCTCATTCAGATGAAAAGTTGAATTCATGAGCAAATAACCCCCCCCAGTACACTCAGCTTTAGTCAGTCTGGTATGGCCAGTAGCTTATGTTAGCAAACTTTAACTCCACATTGTCATTACTAAGTCGGTTCCTTGACATTTTACCACATATTTCTACTTGTGCTACCATATGTTTTAAAAATGTATCATCATCTCATAATTTTCAATTGCCACAGTGTCTGCTGTTCAGCAAATGTTCTGTCTCGCTTTAATAGGAGGCCTCATAGGTACAGGAACAGTAACATTTCAGGAGCATGATTGGACAGATGTTTGCAGATGTTATGTAAAGAGAGCCAACTGGACACAAAAGTTCCATTGGAGTCCTTAAAGGGGAACTCCAGCAATGTAGTAGTTACCTTCCATAACATTAGGGTTCTTGTGAGAGGCAGATTTAAAAAAGAAAAGAAAAAACGAATGGTGGAAATCTAAGCAGCAGATAGATATCTGATATATCCTGATTTTTAATCCTTATGGGTCATGCTCCGAAAACACTAGATCCTACATTTTCCATTATGCAACTTGCATTAAGCCCTACCTGCCTACTAAATGTCCACTTCTTCAAACTACACAGGCTCAATGTTTTTAAGCCTCAGTCTGAAGCTGAGATGACCCTGATGACCTCATGAGGGTTATTTTTTTTAAAACATTAGAAAGCTCCTCCAGAGCCAAAGAAGACAGCGTACAAGTGTTTTCACAAGCACTCCTCGTAATGAGAAAACTGAACTTGATGTTTAAAATAGTAAATTTGAATGTAATATTTGATCAACTCTAATAAAAAAGCTTGAAAATCCATGAAAATATTAGAAAAATAGGAATATCTGAGTCCCAAAGTTAGGGAAAATTTGATACATAACAACGGTACATAATAATGGTACCCAACGAAAGAGTTAACATGCATGTATTTATGTATTTGTTTGTCAGTGTCATAGAAATTAAGCAGAGACTAATTTATGGCCCAACAATGTATAAGCGGACATGACAGACTCAGGAATAAACGCACCCTCATTATTTCCCTGCTTACTATCAGAAGGCCAGTTAGTAATGAGGTACAGCGCGGTTGATAGAGATGCATTGCCCTCCGCGGGTACCACTGAAAATTTGTCCAAGCTTAAATAAAATGAGAATAAAAATAATTGATTGGAAATCAATGCACATACATCATTCACTCTTTTGTTAAAAGGAGAAATGGAAGGGAAGAGCGAGTGGAGAAAAAAAAGCTCCTGGAAAATCAATATTCATTCCAATCATAAATCAGAATTGAGTCAGCGCTTGCGGGGAGGGGAGATAATCATTGGCCTGGTTTTGGATTACATACTCCACAGAGCTGAGGCTTGTCCAGCCTGCAAATGTGTTTTTTTAGCTTTTGTTACAATCCCCCACTCGCTACATTTCTTGTCCCACACACACACACACACACACACACACACACACACACACACACACACACACACACACACACACAAACATGAGCGGTGAGATCCTCTCATTGAAATGCATTGATGGTTCCGTGCGACGTTGGCCTTATGTGCCGCTGTCAGGCCACGTCTGGGGACAGATCAACATGTGTGTACAATGGGTCGCGTGGTGTCAGCTCCATCAGGCCGTCAATGAGGAGCCTCCGCCTCCCAGCAGCTCTTGACCTTGCGGATGAAGAGTGGGCCCCGCGAGTGTGTGTATGTGTGTGTTTTAGCAGTGTGTGTCTGAGCGGACATGCATGGGACACAGCAATCAGTCAGGACACTCTGGTGATCTTAGGTGATGGAGGTTTGTGAATTGGTTTGTGCGCCTGCATTCAGAACAGACCGATATATCAGTTTGTTGATATATTGGGGTGGAAATCATTATTGTCCACCGCTGATATGATGGAGGTTCTTCCCTGATCGCCCCTGCACACACGTTGCCACACAGTGGAAAACCTGCAATAAAATGCACCTTCTTTGGTTTAGGCAGACACGTCTTCAGCTATTAAGCCTTAAAGAATGTCATTATTACTTTGTGTTTACTTGTTCATTAATTGGGCGACAGTACATGTTAAATTCCATATTAATTAACACTGACCTTTTGAATACATACATTTAAATATGCTGAGGCTAGCTCAACATAATTAAAAACAGTCCATCACAATTGGTGCCAGGTAATCATTATGATACATGGGATTGCGAGTAGACTATAGTAGTAGTAGTAGTAGTAGTAGTATAAATAGTATACTAAGCTTCACAGTTTCGTACGATTTTAAATAGACATTGTTGCTTTAAATAAAAAAAATAAAAAAATGCAATGAAACAATTATGAAATCTGAACAAATAAGGGGTTTGGACTTCAGAAGTATTCATGCAAAATAATGCAAAGAATACATGCAGTGCACTGTAAATGTATGTATGTGTATGATGGTGTTGTTGTGACAACAGCAAGTTACCAGTGACCATGCAGGCTGAGTCATATGGCCTTGAGCTTATCACTCAAGTAAATAGCAACAGAGTCGGTTCCTCTTATCTACAGAGACACTCTCGTTGCCCTCAGGAGTCTCTCTGTTCAAGTGAAACAAATAGTCATTTCTGGAAAAACAAACAGTGGAGAGACCGAAACTGAACTTCATTCATTCCTTTCAACCGCAGATTCAGAAAATACGGAAACAAGCCGTGCCAGCGAAAGATTTCAAGTAGTGCTTTGTTTGAACATTGCAGTCACGCAGCGAGAGATTTTAGTGCTAGATCTTAGAAAAGTGCTGGAAAATCTGCAGGACAGTTCAATGGTCATTGTTTCACACAGGGTGGTGCATTCAGAGGCTGAAGGTTGTTTTCCCCTCCAGCGATGCCAGCTCTGCACTAAAGGCTACTACCTTTATACAGGGTGTAGGAATGCTAAGTATTTTTATTATTTTCCTGCAACCTCTGTGGGAACCGGCTCTCTTTGGCTGTTTCGGGGGTGGTGTTTATCAAGGACACGGCATAAACACAGACCCGACCCACTGATTAGGGAACTGGGATGTATTCATTGTACACTTTTGGGTGTGGGAGAGAAAGAGGAGGGAGGGAGGGAGGGAGGGAGTGGGGGTGAGCGGTTACGATCAGGTTACCATGACCATGAACACGCTGAGCTGAATGTGGTATTCTCAGACTCTGATACAGGATCACCTATCACCCAGTTCTGGAGAGATGAATTCCAAAGTGCATGAATAAAAGTAACACTGACTCATAGTTTCATAGTCAGTGTGGCACAAAACATAGAGCTGTAATCTGTTTGTCATTCCTGTCACAGAGAAGTGATTGTTGTCTTACTTGGCATGAATTCAAATTTCAGAACACAGAAAAAAAACGTGGTTACATTCTGTTTTAATGAAGGCTATTTTCTTCTTGTATGTAGACTTCAGCATTAGGACTGCTATCATATACCGAGCCTGCTCAGGCAGTGTCATTTTCTTTTGCGTCGCATTCTGTGAAAAAGGCAACAAGTACTAGCCAATTGGAGGCAGAGTATGGCTGGTCTTCGCGGAATGTGGATGGGGGAAAAGTCACTCAAACTACCGTAAATGACAGGCTGTGCTCCTGCCAATGGATGTGAAAGAGGTCATTTGGCATGCAAATTGGAACATTTCCAAAAAAACTCTCTTGCACACATTCTGCTAGTATTTTCTGCTAGCCATTGGTTGAGCTACCGTGCCTAAAGTTGCTGACCCTGGCCTAAACCATGATCCATCACCTTGTTGAATTAATCTGCTGGATACAAAATAAATCCTTTAAGAGTAAATGTTTTGTGGCTTGTTCTAATCTGACAGCAAATCTGTGTTTCACAATGTAATGCCAGTCACCTCCCTCACTGTGCTATCTAAACTTACGTCTCTCTCTCTCTCTCTCTCTCTCTCTCTCTCTCTCTCTCTGAGCCAGTGACCTGGGAGGCAGGTCTCTGCCCAGGGGGTCTTTGTCCTCACACGACTGTGAACAATGTGACTGCACTGCTTGCCTATCATGCTTATACAAACTTAGATCTATCGCTTCTATCGCCGCAGATCTGGGTCACAGATCAGTTTCGGATGAAGTCATCCGACTCCTCTCCTCCTCCTGCTCCTGCTGAAGAAAGGATTGAAAAGAAATGCAAAAGGAGATATAAGAAAAGAAAAGCGCTTTTGTTTTCGCAGGTACAGAAAGGGAGACTTTTTTTTCCACGCAGTTAAGTTTGTCATGAATGAGTGTCAGACGCATTTAAGTTAGACTAGTTAGACATTGAGCCGCAGCAGTATGAGTAAGCCTTTGGTCATCACATTAAGATCCTGCTTCCTTGAATTAATCCACATGCAGGATAAGATCTAAGATCTAAGATGGCACGTGGAATGTGTTGGTGCACATTGTATGGTGTTGTTTCCGTTCAGTTTTGTGCTGCAGTCTCTATTTGGAGTTTATTCCCTTTTCATAGATAGATAGATAAATAGATAGATAGACTTTTATTGATCCCAAATTGGGAGATTTCAGTGCTACAGCAGCAAAATATCAGACACACCGCACACATATAGAATATACAAGAAATAAAAAATAAAAAAAGGATAAAATAAAAGAACAAATATTCAAAAAAGAAAGATAAAAAAAGAAATGTACAAACGTATATACAAATTGGGAATAAAAATGTACAACTACAGTACTTAAATAGTATTTATAAAGATGTAAGTAAAACCTATGTATGTGCAAGTTGCACAAACATATCTTTATTGTACGCACACTAACACACCAAGGCACATTCCATGCTAGTGAAAACTTACTCTGGCAATAAATCTCATTCAGATTCTGGGATTCATCAAAGTAAAGTTTATGGCACTGTAAAGAATGAACTTTGGAAAATCTTTATTGTGAGGTGCTACTTTATTATAATTGTGTTTTTTTGTCAGAAAAAGCTGATCAACAGCGGCTAACACCGAGTGTGAACTTTAAGGTATCCGTGCAGTATAGGAAACACATCAGCTCTCCTGCACCTTCTGCAACGGTCGTGACTTTTAAAGGTTGACTCCAAACACCAGCTTTGTTGACTCAGCGGCCGTCTGTACATTAGGACACAGATAGTAGGCAGGCTAACGGCCTGCTGTTGCCAAATCCTACCCTCTCAGTGTATCTATGACCTCACTTGCCAGCGACCGCTGTTGAACTTTGAACAATTATGTCATTTATTTGATCTGTGTGTCATTGGCATTTCCTTTCACAGGTCCCCCCCCCCCCGTCTCCCTCACCCTCCCTCTTTCCTCAAACTCTACGTGTTTTCTTTCCCTATCAAAAGGAAATCCTATCCCGAAACCCCTTGTGTCCCTTCATAACCTATTATGCCATTGCTTTTGTGACGCTCCATTGTGAGTTTTCTTTAGCATAATCGCTACCATGTTAGCCCCTTTCATTTAAAACCCTGTTAGTCCATTTTCCCAAGCATACATAATAGATATTCTCTGAGTAAACACTTGAGTGGACACTTTGATCCAAGGTGACCCACACGGTGTAGGTTTCAGTTCCCATTCGAGTATACATCCTAGCTAACACAGGTTCAATAAATAATCACTAAGGTTACTACAAAACAACATGTGTTCCTGGCTGTGCATCGTCATCTAGCTGTTGAAGCAATCAGATGATAATCACCGCTGTTAGAAATTCTCTGTCTGTCTCAGCCCCCCCCCCCCCCTCCCCCACCCCCCTTCCCCTCCAGCAGATACCTTTGCCCAGCTGAGAATGACTCATTCATATCTCATGACCGCTTTCCAAAGAAACTCCTTGTTCCAGGCAGTATGTTTCCGGAAAAAGAGGCTGAGTGGTGAATTATACCATCACAGCGTCACAGGCTCCAGGGAGTAGGGCTGACATAAACAAATATACCAAGTACAAACTGTACATACTAATGGCCTTAATTTGCCTGTCAAATAGAGGTTGATGCAGAGTGAAGTCTGACTCGTTTCTCACTAAACCTGCAAGTACACGCTAAGAAATAAAGCTGTAAAATAACAGAAAAAGCAGCTTTACCTGGACTTTGTCCCGTAATTAAAAACAGATTTTTTTGTGTGTGTAGCTACAGTTAAAATTCTGTGTTAATGTTATGCTAAATTCTCTCAGACAAAGCCGCACAGTTAGCACATTTCTGAAAAGAAATCTGTTCTTTCATTCATTTTGAAGCTTTTATTGACGCTTGTTGTGGCGCTTTGTTTTGACCCTTTCAGTGCTTTTTTCCCAGCACTTTAAACACTTTTTTTGGCGCTTTTAACTCTCGCTAATCCAAGTGCTGGTTATTAATTTATGATAATGGTTCTGTGAACAGCTATGTTAACTACAATATGTAAATACAAGTGCGAATCAAGTTCTACGGAGAATTTCTGTTAAAATATACAGTCATACAACTGTTAATACACAGATATTTCTGAGTGTAGGAATGATTTAAGTTTGCTCTAATAGTGCCAATATTACTACCACTGATACTGGGACTAATAGTAAAACCTCTGTTGCTACTGCTGGAGTCAAAATGTTGAATAGGGATGTAACGATACACTCAACTCACGATTTGTTGGCAATATGATTTTTCACGATTTCTTTAACAGAACGAGCTGCAGACAAATGGCTGAGAAATATTCCTTGATTTGTATCAACTGTGCAAAACAACAGATGTGTCCTCTTATCAAAAGTGCAATTGAAATTGTATTTTATCTTAAATAAAAAAAATGAATAATTAGATTTTCAAGACAAATCCCACATCAAAATAACTAAATAAATAAATAAAAAAAATCTCTTCAAATGAATAAACTAGGAGAACATGTAGTGACGTCTGGAGTCAAACAAATGAAATCAAAAGTAGATGACATTAGCCTGGGAAAACCCTGACGGACTTCAGGCAAATTTGAGATTTGCTCTGCAAGTCAGTCTGGCCAAGAGCCCATTCAAGTCCATTTCAAATTTTTCCAAATCGAGGCACCAATCACAACCGTTGAGGCGAGCTTTACATGATGACGAGCAGCTTTTTGTTTATGTCATGACGGCCACCGAAGCGCAGCAACCCGTTGATGCCGCTGTCACTGCTACGTCACCCGGATCGTTGGTCTGATTGATTGAAGTTGGTGACGCCCCTTTGGAAATGGGCTGTGAATGAACCTTCCCCAGACCCACTCTCAGTTACAACTGAGAAGGGTCTGGTGTCAACCAGGCTAAGATGACGTCCTAGTTTAAAAAGCTCAACCGGTTGTAATCTTTACACATTAATATCGATTTTTAACCGATTCCCGATGCATTGTTACATCCCTAATGTTGAACTAATGCTTATTAAGTAAGCATAACAATACCCCAATTAATTTACTCCATTATAAAGGTATTATCAGCACAATGTACTTTGGGCTCTGTCAGTGTTACATTATTATATATTATACTATTGGATCATTATTGACAAAGCATTAACACGTAAAGAGCATTATAATGTCGCTAGCTGCGATAAGGCTAATTATAATGACTTTTTATTTATGTAGCGACTTTCATGAAACCCAAGGACACTTTACAGAATTACTGTTGCTAAGCTAAGGGAGGTTGTAGGCTGTGGTAAACAGGTGGTGTTTCAGGAGTTTTTAAAAAAATGTCCAGGGATGTAGCATTTCGGATATCTGCAGGAAGGGTGTTCCAGAGGGATGGGGCTGCAACACTAAAGGCTTTGTCTCCGAAGGTACAGAGCCTGGTGTGGGGAATGGAGAGCAGGCCAGCGTCTGAGGGCCGCAGGTTTCGGGGGTGGGGTGTATGGATGGAGGAGGTCGGAGAGGTACTGTGGGGCCAGGGCATGGAGGGATTTGTAGGTGAGAAGGAGGATTTTATATTTGATGCAGGACTTAATTGGGAGCCAGTGAAGGTGGATGAGGGTTGGGGTGATGTGCTGCCAGGTCTTGGTGTGGGTGAGGACCCTGGCGGCAGAGTTTTGGACATACTGGAGCCTGTCTAGGGTTTTGCTGGGGACCCCAGACAGGACTCCATTGCAGTAGTCCAAAAGGGAGGATATGAAAGCATGAATGAGGGTTTCTGCCACGGAGTGAGAGAGTGATGGCCGGAGTCTGGAGATGTTTTTAAGATGAAAAAATGTGGATTTGGTGATGGATTTGATGTGAGCATGGAAAGAGAGGGTGGAGTCCAGGATTACACCAAGGTTGCGGACCTCAAGGGATGGGCAGATGGTGCAACCGTCAACATCCAGGATAAGATCTCCAACCTCCTCTCCTCTGGTTTATTGGCATTTCTTTGAACCAATCACAATCATCTTGGGCAGCGCTAAGCACCGTACGGAGGCGCTGCAAAATAGCCTCAGGAAGGAACTTGCTTTGGTGGAACATGTGTATGTTAAAAGGTTGTTTTAGTCGTGCAACAGAAAGATTGGACAGATAGTCTAGCTAGCTGTCTGGATTTACAGTTTACAGTTGAGTTTAAAATGTCAACAAAAAGAAAGCCCATGGTAACGGATATCCGGCCTAAATGAGTGAAATCCGGCAGAATTTCTGGCGGCCATGGAGTAGTCCCGGAAGTGGAACGTCGTGGATAATAGACTAGTGTGCATGTAACCATAAGCAAACAAAGCACCATGACACCTCCTGTGGAGCACAACATGCAGTTCCCTAAAACTAAATAAAGCCTATTTTAATAGGCAACACCTAGACACCTTTGCCACTGCCTTAACAAGCACTGAGTAAGACTCCGCACATGTTGATGCTAACAATGAAGAGTGTGTGAACTTGTTTCTGCCATGAGCCCCAAACCAGTGTCATTCTGAAGCCTTGCAACAGGACAGACATTATGATGCTGGCCAGGCCGCGGCGGCAAGGTGACACAAAAAGACGGACAGACAAGCTGGCAGACCAAAGCAGACGGGTAAACAGACAGACAAACACGGCCGGGGCAATGCCCCAGAGAGCGATGACACGAGCCAGTGCCTCCCTTCTGCAACACAGACTGAGCAGGCAGGTAGGCAGGCAGGCAGGCAGGAGGAGAGTGGGCGGCTTTCAAACGACTGAAGAGCCGAGTGTAGACACACAGCAGCCCACTCACCTCAAACACGCAGCCTGTAATGACTGGAGACACGGCTGCCTTCCCTAGGGAGAAAAACAAGGAGGGAGGGTGGGGGAGCACAGGCGTACAACATCACCTCTTCCTCAACAAACCCTAATGGCTGGGGCTCAATAAACAACAGCAGTGGCAACAACAACCCAAATAAGCCATGACAGCGCGCGGGGTACCTGAGCGAGTTCCTAATTGATCATTCTCGGTTGGAGACTTCCCACTCCTCGCTCCCATTGTAAGACATGCGCTCCTCTCATACAGCTACAGTTTTGCATCGTGGCTATTCTTAGCGCGGGCGTGCTACATTGCTGGAAATCTTATTTTGAGCTCTGCTGCTTTACCTGTAAACATTATTCCAGAAACACGTATTCATAGAGAGTGTGCTATTTATCTGGTTTGACATCATAAAGGTGTCATATAGGAGCTAGCTTATTTCTTTTATTTTCTGGGACACAGCCCTGAATTCTCAGCTAATGCAGTCAAAGCATGTCCGACATAAGCCAGCCGCCGACTGACCTATTGTGAGAATTAATTAACAGCCATGGCAGATTTTAGCACAGTTATTTGGGACTTTCTGTACTTAGGTGTGATATGTGGGTCAGTGGGGGAGCGACGCGGCTGGGCGTCATGTCATTTCGCGCTATCAGCGGGTGACAGGCGCTCAGAGCAGCCTCAATAAGCACGCTGATCCCGGCCGAGCCTGCTGACCAGCACAGTTAACATTCCCTCCCTTTACAACCGTCTAATCCGGGAATTTAACAATGCGACTGGCCTTCCAAACCAGGGATCAAATTCTCCCGGTTGACTCCGTATTAGCCCAGCCAGCACATGCAGCCCCGGCCCTGTGCCCACCCACAAAGCCGACAAGCAGAAATTCACACACTCACACCCTCGGTCCACTCCGCAGCCCCTGGCCACACGCAACACTAAGTAACAGAAGGATGTTAATATGTGCTGTGAATTTCTTCGGTTTCCTTCCAGTTTTCTGCTTCTTTTTTTTTTCCTTCTTTCTTCTTTCTTAATCCATCTTGCTCCTTTGTGTGTGTTTGCAGCTAACCTTCAACATAAATGTAACCAAAGTGAGATGGCTGGCGGGGTCTTTAACTTGCATTATGCCTCGTGACATTGACAAAAAGGTGAGGAGAGCGGGGCGTGTTTGTGCTGAGGCAATGGGATCAAATCCGGGGAGAAATCTATTTCCTTGAGAAGCCATGCCAGAGAGACGGGAATACTGGACACATCCTGACATGCAATTAGGGTACACTGCACTTTGGGAGCGTTGCAATTAGGGAGTGTGAGTGTCATTTTTTTTTTTCTCCTTTCTTTCTTTCTGTAGTCACCCTTCCAGTGTGAGCTTCTAGCGTGTCAGTCCAGGCTACTACAAGGTTAGATAGAAGAGATGCCCTACGCTGGTGTCGGAACCTCTCAGCTGTATGCGGTAATTACTTGTGTCCTTGATATTTGATGTGAAATGGAGATGGTAACCTTTAGTGTTTGCCTGTTAGCTCACCCCTCCTCTCGCTGCTCCTGCCCTATATCCCCCCCCCCCCTCCCCTCCCCTCACTGCCACCTCCCTTCTCTCAGCTCCTGGGAGGACGGACGGAGGCTCACTTTGGAGGGAAACGTGAAGTGTGTTTGAGTGCCAGCTGGTGCCCCAAGACATGGTTAAACATCTACTGGCCAAATGGTGCCTTGTCGTTGCTGTGAAGCGGGACCACACTTTTGATGGGACCTGCTGTCCAAGGGGAGGACGAGTGAAAGGGCGCGAGGATTCACACGTCAGTCCTATTTATAACTTTAGCTGGAGGTGTGATTCTGTGCACAGGTATATAATCAAACAAGAACCGTATTTGAGGTATTATCGTATGCTATACATTGGATTTTGATGAGGACATGGAGGGCTGTTAAAAAATGACTAGGATTAGGGTTTAAAGATCCCTTTCCAGACATGTTTTAAGACATTAAAACACTCCGCGTTGAATAATTATTTGTCTGATATGGGTTTTCAACAAATAAAGTTCAATAAACTACAAATTCTTGAAAACACATCTTTGTAAAAATACAGAATCTATGAATATGCAAATATCAGCCCATTTCAACCAAATAGTTCCAGGAACTATGGAACCAGAGCATTACCTCAGGACTAAAAAGTCTTTTGCTCATTTTTTTCACAGAATGTGAAGAATGGTGAAGATTAGGCAAATTGTTTCAACGGGGAATTTCAAACAGTTAAAGTGCCTACCCGTTTCCAAACAGTTTCTAATGACAGCTCCTCAGATGGTTCGGTGTTAACAAACCATCTTGTGCAGCAGGTTAGCAGCTTTCTGGAGTTTTCAGTCTCCTTTTCCACTGGGATGGCCCAGACACACAAAGCTTTTGTTTCATACATCATACTCATAGTTTATTCAGTATTGCTGGCAGTACATTAGTTTCTATTTTTTAGTTCACTCCTGTACAGCCACACTTTAATTTGTCTTTAGTTAAGTTTGCCTTAGGTTGTTTTGCTTTCTATTTCTTTTGAGTTACCAGTGCTGTGGGTTCTGCTGTTGTTGGACATGTTGTCAGGCCCGAGCAAAAAAAAAAACCCCTAAAACTGAGCTGTTAAATACAGGAAGTGGCCAATCAGTCGAGTTCAATTTAGTTTAGTTTAGTTCAGTTCATGTTTACATCATTTAAGTTGTCATAGCCAGACTTTAGTTCTGTTCTCTTTCATGGGCCCCAAAACTGTGTTGCACATAATATACACAAATTACTTTCTTCACTTTTGGGTGAATAAAGCCCTCTTTTTGAAAATCCTCATGCCTGCCCGCTCTGTCCCTCACATACGTTGGCAGTAGTGGGATCAGCCATTTCCTTTTTTTTTTTCTTTTTTTTTTCATTACATTACATCATGCAGTCGTGCAACAGTAAATCCAAAAACGTTATGACTCAGTTTCTTATGTGAGAAAATAGTTTTAAATGCCTTTAAAAAAAATTACCTGGCAGGTGATTGGATGAACCATCTGTCTATCATGTCCACCATTGTTGTTTTAAAGTGCTCATATTATGCTCATTTTCAGGTTCATAATTGTATTTAGAGGTTATATCAGAATAGCTTTACATGGTTTAATTTTCAAAAAACACCATATTTTTGTTGTACTGCACATTGCTGCAGCTCCTCTTTTCACCCTGTGTGTTGAGCTCTCTGGGCCTCATGTACTAACGCTATTGCGCCCACTTCAGGTGTATTTGTTTTGCAACGTGCGCGTAAAAGCATGGCGAGGTATGTACAAACATGCCGCACTGAGGTAAAAGCGCAGACTGCCTGTCGCAGGAATTGAAAATGGCAAATTGCGCTTTTCCGTGTCAATCATATGCATTCACGGGAGGGTCAAGGGGAAAGTGGGAGTTTTCCATAAAGAGATGGGAGGGGAAGCGTAAAGTGCGCCTAATTAAGTATTCCGCGGTATGTACAAAAACCTCCCGTGAAAGCGCGCCTCTATTTTGCGGTGAAAATTGTCCGCCTCTTAAAAGCAGGAGGCCTATATGCCTTCTGTTGAAATGGCAGCAGTAATCCGAGCAAGACGAAGACATAGGTCAAGGAGACGAGCTGAAAGGATTTTTGCCACAAAGATCACACTTTTTCAGTTGAGTGAACACAAAATCATTAAGCGTTACAGATTAAGTAGCCATGCAATATTACAGTTAGGCTACTGAAAGAAATCAAAGATGACATTGAATCTCCGACTCAGCATTCACATTCCATTCCAGCAGTTGTTAAACCTCGCTACATTACAAATATTGGCATCAGGATCATTTCAAACAGTCATAGCATCAGCAGTGGGAATATCGCACAAGTACTTAACGCTTTGCTACAGCGCAATTTATGGTATAGTGGGCGGACAAAGGCGCTGATTACCTGATGAACTGCCGGTTCAGTAAATTCGACGTAAGCTGAAGTATCACTGCGTGCGCGTTCTGCAGGTTGGCCATGACACTGATAACGCTACGTTTGCAAATGTACGTACATGAGGGCCTCTGTTTCAGCTACAGAGTGAGGCATCACACTTCTGTTCCATCTTTGGTTGGGAGTCGCACATGCGCAGTAGCTAGGTAAGGACTACTAGCCAGTCAGAAGCAGAGTATGAGGTCGTGCCATGTTATCAGCTAGGCGAGCATTATAACGTGTGTTACAAAGTGACCACGTTTGTCTCTGAAGTAAAGGCTGGACTACAATAGAGCTGTTTGGAGCAGTTTGTGAACAGTGTTTTCTGTTGGAGATGGTAAGTCCCTTTGGGGTGGACTTTGGGCTTTTTCACTTTGTAAACCTATAACGTGCACAAAAAAGATATATAACACAATAAAGGAAAGGGAAAAAGCCAAAAAGCATATGAGCACTTCAAATGTACGGTTGCGTAGCGTCTCACCGTACGCTGATTGGTTTGGTGAGCTGGTAGTTTTAGACACAAACGTATTACTTGAAGCCTGACAAGATGATTTTCGTGTGATATGTGATCCCACCATTCTCGCGTGATTACGCGAGAATCCAGCTGCCAGTCAAGTTAAGAAAGCTGCAACTATTGTATGGAAACTAATTTCAGCCACCTTTTCTTAAGTTCTTAGGTCTTATGTTTCATTTCAAAAGTTTAACTGCTAGATACAAGACGTCTCCTCCTTCACTGAAGTCCATTCTCAGTGCATGTGTCCTGGGAGTTTCAAAATTTCCATATCACACTTGGGTAAGTTGCATATTGGACCACAGTGTGCTTTCAAAATCCTGCTCATATCTACAGGCCTAAAACTCTTAGCAAGGTGAGCACAGAAAAATGTTCCTCCTTCCGCAGATGTATGTAAGAACAGCTTCCTGGTGTCAAACTCTGCACATACATGATTCTGCACAGTGAAGAACTTCCAACTAAAGTACCAATAACACTTTTGAATGGAGGGGAGCTTTAACCCAAAACAGAACTGTCTACGTTTGTTTTATTGAAACTCCCAAAGACACGGAAAAAAAGAGCAAACAAATATGCTATAAAACGACTGCAGCACTGTTTGTTAGTTAATGAGACATTCTTGAGAGGCTTTGCAGACACAGACTGGACTTGTGATTACTTGTTCATATGAAAGCTTATGCCATAGCCAGAGCAGTGAGACTCCACCATGGCCTGTGGCTACTAATTAGACAAGCAACAGCTCAACCATGGGTCTCCGATGAGCTGCTTTAATTGGCAGAGCAACAAAAAAGAAGAAGCCTTGTGGCCAAAGCTACACCTGTGCTGGAGAAACTCCTCAGTCTGCTGCCTTTATAAAAGATTTCCCTATCAGAATCAGAATACTTTTTTGATCCCCTGAAGGAAATGATTTAGTTGCAGTTGCTCACAGTCAGATTCAAGGGAAAATAAGAGTAAGAAAGAGCAAGTCAATAAGTATATAAAGTAAATAAAGTAACATAGCTACAATACGAACTAAATAAAACATACAGGTTACAAAATTAACAATCCAACACAAAAACAAAACAAATACAAGGAGGGTACAACCAAAAAGTTAACATATCAACATAAAACAATTTCAGACCAGAATAAATTAGGGTTCAAGTAAAAAATAAACAGATTAGGCAAATACTGTAGGTATTCCACATAAGTAGTAAGGGAGGACAAACTGGAGAGAGAGCTGGAGAGAGAGAGAGAGAGAGAGAGAGAGAGAGAGAGAGAGAGAGAGAGAGAGAGAGAGAGAGAGAGAGAGAGAGAGAGAGAGAGACTGTGTGCTTACATATGTAACACACCTGGGCACTCATACACTAGGCAAGATGATGCTCAGCTAAATCTACTCTGAGAGCCTGCCACTGTGCATAACTTGTATGTTTTCTTCTGTTCCAGGCTTTACGAATATAATTAAATATTGCAAATATGTGGTTATCAAAAATCCATTTAATTACATGCCTACCTGAGGTTGTACTCTATCAAAGAGTATTTTTCTTTCATCATTATAGAATGGACAGTACAGTCAAAAGTGAATTTCATTCTCTACTTCACCAAGATCACAGTAACGACACAATCTTTGATCTTCCCCAGTTCCAGTATATCGACCAGTTTCAATAAGTAATGGTAGTATCCCAGAGCGGAACTGTACACAGTACTTACACTTGAAATAGTATGCTATAGAAACCCCATGCTAACACGTCGTGTGGCAACATGACCAGTGTTTTGACACTCAGATGTTGTTCTACATCTCTCTCAAGAACCTCCATCAAGTGTTTTTGGACCAACCCCCAAACATTCCCCCCCTAGCTGAATAGCACTGGCTTATGTAACTGGGCTTCACACTCATCAATCTGTACACCCTGTGTTTACGTTTGCCCCTCGCTGTTATTCTTGGAGGTCCTGTTCCAAAAGGAAGCGGCAATGGAAAGGGTGAGGCGCTCGTGAGCAAACATGCGCAAACACCTGCATATCTGAGATGCCTGGCAGGAATTATCATCATGGTCCACTGTAAACACACACACACACACACACACACACACACACACACACACACACACACACACACACACACACACACACACACACACACACACACACACACACACACACACACACACACACACACACACGTTGATCTCTGTGCACATGCTTGACAAAAGCTGAGGAACTCAAGCCTTGTCCTGCGGACAAAATGTGTCAGCCAGGAAACATTAGGTGGATTGACAGGGATAAATTGCACCAGAGGCCTCATTCGGGACATACCTCTGGAAGAAAAAAAAAAATCCTGTCACATAGGTTGTTGTTGAAACATGTTTCGAAAGAGGTGCCTATCTTTTTAAACAGGGAGGGTTGGGAATATTTTATTGTTTGTTCATTCCCCTGGAATATAGAAGCCGCATCAATAAAAATATTGCAACTGTACTGCAATAGGCTATAATATTACAATTACAATTGGTTAGGGAATTCAGCAGTGAAATCATAATGGCTTTCAATTACAGTCATGGCAATGAAGACATTTGCAGCCACATTATCTACACTTATTGATATTTTTTGTCATTACTTTTCCAGCTAATTTCAAGTCAGCCGTTCTATACGGCTCCTATCGATTCGGTGTGAAAACACTGAGAAGAGGTGCAAAGATATGAAGGTGAAAGGAGGAGTGACTGTGGCAGAGTGACTGAGGTCAGCAGCATTGTCCAGTCGCGATCTCAATCTTCATCCGTTGTCCACTGGGTTGCTGGGCAGAATGGGCATTTTCTTTTTCTCTGATAAACTTTTGCCCTCGACGTATCTCGTCCTTGTGCAAACACGTCGATCATGGCCCGCCATTCAGTGACACGCTGAGGCCGCGGAGAGAAGGTGATAATGTACTCCGATGGGCTGATACTAGGATCCACATTCATCTGTGGTTAAGTTGCAATGGGAAAAGTTTGATAAACTCGAACACTGCTTGTGCCATTGAGTAAAGTTGCATTTAATGGCTCTATTTTGAGAAACCAGGTCAATGCATCTTGAGCTGCGAGAACATCCTTCACTCCCAACCCAAAATACAACCTCTGCTGCTTCCTCCAGGTGAACATCGTTATCCAAAACCGAGTATCAGGGCACGCCGCCGAGCATTTGTCAAAAATTGCTCAAGCTGTTGCTGGTTATTATTTACGGTGTCTTGTTATAGAGCCTCTTGTTGATTCTCGCTCCGGGCACCCGCATGCATTTTCATCACACACGCTCATCTCCCGCCCTTTCATCAGACGTCGTTAGCATCAGGTTGTGACCGATGTTCCCGAAATCTCTCTGCACTAACCAGGATCCTCTCGGAGGTGCTTTTTTTATATACTTCAATAAAAAATAAGAGCCGGGACGAGGGGGAGATGAAGGGAGCTTGGGGTAGAGGGCTGGGGGAGTGATTGCCACCTGCCACTTCATTCAACTGCATTTTAATCTGGGGTGTCTGGAGGAATCTCGTTCCGCAAATGACTTCACCGGAGGAGTGGTGGCGCAGGAGGGAGGGAGTGGAGATTTAAGCTGCTGATACCTTGCAACAAATCACCTGGATATGAACTATTCACTTTCTAATGGGAATCCATATTCATCTTCCTCTCCAAAAGCTCTCCTCTGGGGATGCAGATGTGCGGCTGCTTTTATATCTTCTCCTTATCCACTTCCCCATCCGTGTATCCCTAATCAAAACCCCCACGTATTTTCAGGCCCTACACCATCCGCTCACTCATATTGAATTTCCATTGCTACACCATTGAGTTTATGGACCATCTTTGGGATTATTAATGACACCACACAGAGTTATACATATGAATATGGAGATCAGCCACATTGTGCATACGCTTTCCTATATAACAGGATTGATCTAAATCTCTTATGTCTTCTTTGACTGATGGCACCACCCTTCTGCTCCACGCGCTTTTCTTAATAATGTATCTTCCTCATTCCCATTATCTGTGTATTTAAAACCCAAGACCCCCTAAAAAGCAGCCAAGAATGATAACTCTCCTCCACACAAACTCCTCCAGCGTCTTCAATTCAATCTTAGGCATAGATAAAGGGGTCAACTTCATGCTACAAAGGATCAAATTGAAACCATAACAGGTTTAGTTCTGGTGGTTTCTTTTCAATGTAAGGAATTTGTGTTTTATTCAGGCATCTTGAAGGGCACCTTCATGCTCGTTGTTGCTGTTTCAGGAGCTGCTGTATGCGTGTGATGCCCCTACAAGATTATGTAGGATGAATTATTACAGTAAAGGGATTTTATTTATTAACTGCTCCATGGAAGTTGGGAACGTGCCAACTGTTGCTGTTCCATTCGGGGGCCTATCATCTGTATTTTCAAAGGGCAGATAAGTACTGTATGGCTGTATTCATGGTTACAGATGATATATTGCAGCACAGTCAGAATCTACATTAGCAGAGAATTAGTCTGAAGACTGTTGGTGAAGAGCCAGCACATGAGGGCGGACAAAGACACCATTCCACTATCTGCTGAGAGCTCACTTTTATATTAGTCGGTTAAAATTATGATCATTTGTCAGACTAGAGTTTGGTTAAAGGTGTACTCCACCGATTATACACATACTGTATGATGTTCTTTGGCTCTGGAGAAGCTTTGGCAAGTATGACAAAATAACCCTGATGATGTCCTAATGATGAGGGTTATCTGAGCTTTGGCCTGGAGACACATTTTAAAAAATTTAAAAGATGAGGGCATTTACCAAGTAGGAAGGGTTAACTGAAAGAGATGTGGTTAAGTTGCATGGTTAAGTGTATGATCAATCGTTTTTAATACTAGTGAATGAAAGTCAGGATATTTAGGCCACTGCTGCATCAATTTTGATGCCATGCTAGCTTTTGAGTCAAATGTCTGAACAGTTATCGGAATAGCTTGCCATGAAGTTTGGTAAAGGTCAAAATTTGAACGTGTCCAATATATTTTTGACAATCCCATCAGCCTCAGCTACACTGTGTTGTTGATGCTAATTAGAAAATGTTAGCATGCTAATTCACTAAACAAAGTTTGTTAACTTCATACCTGCTAAACATTAGCATGTTAGCACTGTAACTGTGAACATATTAGCATGTTGATGTTATCCTTTAGCTCAAAGCGCTGTTACTCCTAAGTAGAGGACCACTGTACTGCTATACTACTCTCCCGCCGAAGCCAAGTCACCCCGGTGAATGTGAGCTAACCGCCATTAACACTGTTAGCAATGTATGTTGCCATGGTTAGCGCTGCCCGTTTCTTCCACCCCCTCCCTGCCTTCGTGATGAGCGGTAAACCATATAAGCCTGCCCCGTGTAATGCACGTGCAGAGCTGCGGCGGTCAGTGGGTTGAGTGGTCTAGCCAGTGGGAGCACTATTGCCGTTGTTAGCACTGTTAGCCGCTGCCATTTCGGCTCAGCCACCTCCATGTTTGCTTGTGACATTTGAGGTGAAAAAAGTCAGAATTTTGACTTTAATCTCAAAATTCTGACTTTATTCTCAGAACTCAATACATTTTTCACATGTGGCCCTAATCCTCTTCCATATTAATGAAATGTTTTCAAATGAGCCTTTCCTGTTTCCTGTTTTGGACACACAAGGCTGTCACCCAACAGCGACGATATTATAGTTATTCTTGCAAACTTAACGCTTTTACACTAGTTCAGCAGCGTTTGATTTTGATTCGATTTTCCACTGATTTGTAATGATGAGCACATGGGAGTCTGTATGGGACCATGTGTACCTACAATATGTCAACAGCACCAGAGTGACCACTGTAAACATGAGACACAGCAGACCCAGTATTATGTCATCTTAGGAGCATAGCATAACAAAGGCTACGCAACAGTGAGTGGAATATTGACAGATGTTATCCGAGGAGACTCAGGAAATGAGCAGAGATAGAACTATATATGACTGCTCTGCAACTGCACTTTGGTACATACTGTATATTACTCTTCCATTGCCTCTTGTTAAAGTTTTTATTGTCATTTTTATATTGTTTTGTTATGTTTTTGTCTCTGCTGTTTTTTTCAATCAAGCATATGGAAGCCGGAGTGGTGTTGTTGTGTAAATGCTGCCTGCGTATCTTCCTGATCCACGCTGGTAATGAGTGTCATCTGCACATGCTTGTGGAGACCTCTGCAATATCAGCTGATAGTCATGTTTGTTCAGGGTTGTTATCCCGGGTTGAGAAACAGCTCGGGGAAAAATAGGAGCAAAGAGAGCGCCTACACATGAGCTTGGTTTTCGAGCAAATGACATCAAATTGCTCTCTTTATTTCTCTCTCTCTCTCTCTCTCTCTCTCTATTGGTTTTTACAGTGAAGTGATGCTGCATCTTCTAACCAACAATTTCTGGGGAAATGCTCGACTGCAGCAGGAACAACAGCTCCGAGTTTTGAGATAAATGCGTGCTTCTCAGCATGCGAGCAAAGCCTTTCACTCAGGGGCTCTGCCGTGTTTTTATTTGCAGCAATTTCATCTCGCCATCTTCACACCAGTCTCCGAAATGCAATAAAGATGACTGACTACATTTTATCACTGCAGGGTTTATCTTTCAGGGAGATTTACAAGTCCATCCTGATAATGTGGGGGAAAAAAAGCAGAAATATGAAGAACCATCAACCCCGGTATAATATGTGTTTTACTCAAACTTGTAATGAGCTGCTGGAACCTGTAATTCACCAGTGTTCTTACTGCCGAATAAAAGAATTTCACAGCTGATTTGTATTACTGTATATAATTTGTCATAAGAGGTTTTTTTTTTTCTGCTAGCTTGAAATGTTATCTGATTGAAACCAATAGGCTGACAGTGGTTTCTTGGCCCTGTGACTCAGGAAAAGCCTGTTTCACCCTCGACCTCTGTCATTATCCACCCACAACATCAGCAGGGCAGACAATCAAGGGATCAAGGCCGGCCAGGAGAAATCCTGTCCCCAGACATAAAAAAAGGATGCGCACCGTGATCTCTCCCCCTCATTGCCAGGAATTCAATTTCACTCAGCTAACATCTGCCAGAGATAAGTGAAACATAAACAATGTCATTCACACACAGAAAGAGAGAGAGAGAGAGAGAGAGAGAGAGAGAGAGAGAGAGAGAGAGAGAGAGAGAGAGAGAGAGAGAGAGAGAGAGAGAGAGAGAGAGAGAGAGAGAGAGAGAGAGAGAGAGCTCAGGGCTTTTTTTCCTGGAGAGACACAACGGTACAGACACATCCCTTAATTACAACCATGACATTTGAACATTCTATTAATCTGAAAAAAAAGAGAAACTAGAAAGGAATCTTTGGATGGAATAAGAAAAGAATTTGCCATTCAAAGGGCTCACTTTCAATAACAAGGAGAAAAAAATCTATTCATCAAATTCATCATGTGAAATTGAAAAGAAACAGACCATCATGCTGTTTCTTGTAGTCTGCAAAACCTTGTGCTACAAGTCCTCAGAAAAAAATATCAGTCTCTCCAAACAAAGACATCCAATTTCCCGTCAAAAACCAGATGTCAAGGCCACAATCCCCCCACTGTCACCTGATACAAAGATCTGCAGCCTTGGGTCAATGTCGCTGTAGTGTTCTTTTATACCTCTGTAGCATAACTTGAAGGCTCCATTATGGTTGAGATGACGCAGACATCCAGTGTCCTGGTGTAACCCCCCTGAGACCTGACTCACTCTGTCTCTGCAAACATGTTATTAGGAAACCATCTTGTTGACATTGTGCGACGTCAAGATAGTGGTGCTAACCTGTGCCAGCAAACCCTAAATTGTGTATCCATGCTGTTATGTACGGATCTTTAAATTGTAGACGGGTCTGTATGTGCTTGCGTGCGTGTGCTGAATGCAAAAAATCATTGGAATGGTCTGCTTTGAGGAGAGGACTGTGGAAAGTATATTTAAGCAAATGACAACTCTGTTTTTCCCATTAACCATCTTAATAACAATCTTAACATATAAATTGCTAACTTTTTCCGCACTGCTCAAGCTGAGATGGCACACATTCACGATCAAAAGCAAAAAATTGGATCTAAATTTCTGAAACAAACCTAATTCATAACTCAGTTCTCCTTGACGTTAGGGACTGTACAAGAATTATTAGAGTGGGGAGGTGGGCTGAATTTTATATTTAATTTATATTAAAAAAGCCACTTTCAAGCATTGCTCATATTTTCTTTCAAACCTCCTCTTGAACAGTGTTGGGAAGGATACTTTCAAAATGTATTCCGTTACAGAATACATGCCCAAAAATGTAATTTGTAACATATTCCGTTACATTACTCAATCTGAGTAACTCTCTTCTGAATACTTGGATTACTTCCACATTGAATTGCATTTTATAATGTAGGCATGCGGCCATCACATACAGCTTACTAAACAGGCCTATTCTGTTGTGTTATTCTGTTCCAACTGGCTGAATGTGTACCTGAACAAGCAGATAGACTGTTGTATTTGTAATCCCGAACTGCATACCACAAAAATCTAACCGCAGTCTAAGCTACCACGAGCTAATTTGAGCTAACGGCTAAAGTAAATCAGCACGTAGGAGAATGTGAAGTTGCACGTCAACTATAAAATAGCAAGGTGACCAGTAAAACTACAGCAGATGACTACCCTTGGCTAAAAAAAAAAAAAAACTTACTTGAAGATGCTTCTTCAGGTTGGGGGTGGAGTAATTTGGACGCTGAAAGGAGGTTGGTTGCTGGCAAGCAGAGGTTGCACTGCACAGTTATATTTCGTTCTCCCTGTTCTTTCTTTAATGTGAAATGCTGTTTGAATTTCCAAGATAGAAACACATTCCTGCCCTAGCTCTGTTGTGCCGGTTCCGGCTCCATCTCTACCTCTATCAGTGATCACGCAAATAGCTCATTTTTTCATTTTCATATTGGGGCTTCTGGGAAATGCATGGAGTTGCCTTAATGTATTCAGAGAGTGAATAAACTTGTGAAACAGAGAAGTATCGTCATGTAAATCCACTGATTTCAACAATGTAACTGTATTCTAAATACCAACTATTTAAATTGTAACTGTAACGGAATACAGTTACTCATAATTTGTATTGTGAATACGTAACGCCGGTACATGTATTCCGTTACTCCCCAACACTGCTCTTGAACATAACTCATTTTGAATAAGGAGTTGCCAAATATAGTTATGACTGCCACAAATGGGCAAACCAGGAACAGGCTGCGAATATTGATGACAAAAATGAAAGCCCTATTACAGAGAGAATTGGTGTCCTTAGCATATGCCTAAATTACACCTTTATTACCCCACCATACACACAAAAGCAATCATGATGTATCTATTTGATTTTATTTATATATAGAATATTTATCACAAAGAAATGCTGAAATAACATATGAGAAAAACTCAGATTCCGTCCCTTCAGCAAAAATAAAAAGTACTTAACTCGCACCTTTTCTAACCCCCTAATAATGTCCGTACAGTCCCTTAGTTCGAGCTGTCCACCTGCTCTTGCCACTGTCGTACCCCCTCACAACTGTCATCAATAAAGCAAGGATGTGTTCTACCTTTGTGCAGCTTTACTGCTGCCCTGCCTGAAGATTTATTGCTTATTGAAGTACGTAAGGAACACATAATGCAATAATCTTATGCTGATGGAATAATATCATTTTCTCTTCACTGCCTCAAAGGAAAATGTAGACCACTATTATCATTAAGTATTCTCTCGAGGAAAAAAAAAGAAAAAGAAACCCTAAAGGCAGTATTAGTGTTTTCTGTGTGCCAGTTGCATTTGGATACATGGCACAGAATCAGTATTCATGCAGACTTTGGTTATTTGGTGTGCAGACCTCATTATATTAGCATACCAGGAGGTAAATGGCAAATAAATGCAGCACTCATCACCGTCTCTCTATTTCTACTTGACAATGCATGTTCTGCATGAATGAATATTGATGCACAGCTTTCCCTAGATGGTTCATTTTTAAGTTAACACTCCCCCCTTTTTTGGGAGAGGGATGAGGTTAGAAAAAAGAGGCAGCAGAAGCAGCAAGGAGACTTGTAAGTAGCTCACATTGTTAGCATTGAAAGCATTTCCTGCTGGTAGTCAATAAACAGGATGCTTGCTGTGTCATCCCAGACGTTTGAAGACAGCTGCCGTATGGCAAAGAGAAACAGCTTGGAGTCTGCCACTTTGAGCCTAAATCTATTTCGGGGATTTATCCTCAGGTTTTTTTTTTTTTTTTGTGTGGGTGAAATAGATGTGAAAAGCGAAGCCCCCCTCCCCACCACCAGCACCCCTTCTCTCTTCTCAGCTCCTTCCCCTTGCAGCTAGCTTCACACACCTGCTTTTTGTTCGACGCAAAGCTGATTACACTTTGCAGCACAGCTATTCTCTAAAAAAAAACAAGACAGAAAGAAAAAAAAAAAGCTTTGGAAAGTGTCCCTGTCAGGTTACTATGCAAATTTCAGTGAGAGCAGCACTTAGAAATTGAAGTCTGACATTTTGAGGAAATACGCTTAATTGCTTATTTGTCAAGAATTAGACGAGAAGATCAATACCACTCTCATGTCTTTCTTAATATGTAGCTGGAGCAAGGGGAGACTAGCTTGCTTGGCTCTGTCCAAAGGTAACAACATTTGCCCACCAGTACCACTAAAGCTCACTAATTAACAATTATATCTGGTTTGTTTAATCTGTAGAAAAAATAAATCCTGTCAAATTGTGGTTTTATGTGGGGATATGCGCCAGACTTATTTTGGCAAAAAGCAGTTGCAGAGCAAACCAGAGGAGAGTCCTGGAAATGCTGTAGAGGATGCCAATTTGTTGAATATGGATAGTAAACACCAGGAACATGTTGAATTTATTCACAAAGTATCTGAAAAAAAGTGCTAGTAAAGAAGCTAGAGGAACAGATGCGTGCCTGGATGTGATGTCAGGACTTTGGCTCTCAAAAAGTGTTAATTAGTGAGCTTTAGAAGTGCTGGTAGGCAGATTTTGTTACTTTAGGACAGAGCCAGGCTAGCTGTTGTCCCTAGTTCCAGTCTTTACGCTAAGCGGATCTAACCAGCCGCTATTTCCAGCCAGGCGGCAACTTCCGGGGCTGAAAAGTAAACTGGAAAGCGTTATTATGGAACCCATGCAACTTCTAGGCAGGACCCGCCCTTCAGTAGCATTCACACGCTACTATTGGCCAGGCGTCCATGCTTACGCAGGTAATGGAACCCGATTTGTTTAGGTCCTATTTCCTGACCAGTCAGATATACTAACCTTAACTACTCGGGGTCAATGCCTAACTCCAACCATTCGGGCTGCTTCGTAGGGCGGGACTTGACTATAAGTTGCATGGGATCCATAATAACACTTGATTAATAGTGCGTTCCATTTACCTTGGAACTCGGAAGCCAAAGCTGGGAAAGACGTCACACTCGAGTTGAATGCGTTCCATTTACAAGTTGGATTTTCATTGTTTTCATTAGCTCTAGCCAGGTTAGCCATTGTTAGCAGTGCCAGTTTATAACAACTGATTACGCTGTATTTTGTGCATACAAACAGCGTAACAACATGTCCACAGATGGAAGTTGGACAGGACTGCGAGTACGACTGGTTAAGTGAAACACAAATAAGACAGAAGTGCTTATAACTTTATGTTACTACAGCTTTCACAACTGTTGATGCACGGAGCAGCCATGTTTGGATTTTTAGCTCGGGGTGCTCGGTGGTTGCCTGAGTTCCCAGCTCGGAAATCCGAGGTCGGGGGGGCGTGTTTCCGACTTTAACCTCAGAAAATCAGACTTCCGAGTACAAATGGAATGCACTATTATTACTTCAGTAAACATTTTCCGAAGAAGTTTATGGTCTCAATTGGCAGCGAATGCCCTGCTTTATCAGGATAGAAACTTATCACCTTGCCACTGTGCACATTAAATTAGCGGTGACCCTTTCACTGTGTGTTTTCACTTTATCAAAGTTGATTGGAACATTCTGGTTGCAATTGACTTTTCCTCTTTAGCGTTTAGCTTAGCACAGCACCACTGAAACCATACACGGTATTGGCTTAGCCGCGTCATCCTCCCCAGGTTCGCCCTTTTGTCAAAATATGGCCACTTCTGGCTCCAAAATACTTAGATGGCGACGGCCAAAATGTAATCCTGGCTTCAAAACGGCAGTTCACAAACCAAGTGGTGACGTCACGGACGCTACGTCCATTATTTTTTACAGTCTATGTTTCCAGCAATATATTTGCACATGTAAGAGCAAAGAGAGCAAATAAGTGCATTTCCTAAAATGTCAATAAGTAAACTTAGAAAAAAAACACTACATTTCCTTGGATTTGACCCCTACACTGTAGAACTTTTTAATCTCCTGCAGTTGCAGAGACTACCGCTGACTCTCTCTGACCCTCCCTGCTTGGCTCATATGGTTCCAGACCGCACTGAGCACGCCCAGCCCAGCCCAGCCCAGCCCAGCCCAGCCCAGCCCAGCCCAGCTGGTGGATAACCCCACTACCTCATCCTCCCCCAGGGACCAACTTACATCCTTCCTCCTCTGTCCGCACTCTTTGCCATTCTCCTCGTATCTTCACTCAGCTTTACTTCCCTCCACAGTGAGAGAATCACCATCTGCTAGCCCAAATCCCTTGCTGCCCCCACTGCCTTCCCCCTTTTAAATATCCCAGCCTCCTTCCTTCTCCGTGCTTGTATCCCAGCGGCAGGAAGCAGCACCTGCCTCTTTACCTCACTTCCTGTTGTCAGAATCGCACCCCCCCCCCCCACACACTTCTGCGTCTTATTCTTTCGCCTATGTTTGTGTGCAGGGATTTTATGCCCTTATGTGTGTTGGAAAATGTGATGGACTTGCCATTCACTTTCTGGCTTTGTTCCCGGCTTCCACAGTTGAGGCTGTATTTTCAGTGACAGGTTGTGTCTGGACACTTAATCTGCTCACACAGACAACCTTGGCCACCGTTTTCTCCCTGACCCAGGCCACCCCTGTGTGCAAGTTCCTGGCATAAATCACACCTTCCCTCTCCCCCTGTTGAAATCTTATCAATTCATCCATAATGTCCTTTGGGTGCTGTCATCTTTACAGAAGCATAAACAAGGCAGCGTGTGAACTTGACCTGTTATTTAGGACAAAAAATATGGATGTTGTACAACGGGTATAAAAGATGTTAGGCTACATTAACTTCAATTGCCACATTCTTCTGTCACAACCCATTTCCCTGCGATTCTTTCCATTACGCAGCTTAGGAAATATTCTTATTGTTTATTGCTGCAGCGACTCTATTGAGTTAGGTAACTCAAAACAGGATGTTTCGCTGTGCAATTACCGCTCACAAGGAATGATGGAGGAACAAACAGAAGCTGAAGTCACTTCTGTTTTTCACTGGGTGGATGTCCATTGTTTTAGACTCTCTAGTTTTTCTTTGTTCAACCTGCTTCCTGTACTATCATTAGGACCATGCAGTCAGCCTGACATGGGTCCGGTCATCCTCCATCTTGTGTGGCCTTTTTTGGTCACAAAAGTCTCCCCACACAGGGGTTTTTAGCAATATCGGAGAGGACTGTGGACTGTTATTGAAAAATCAACATTGACTTTATGCATAAGATAGTATGTGTTTACTTTTTGAACAGGCCATTTGATCAAAACCACAATCTTTTCCTTCTTTCTACATGCAGGACTTGCAGTGAACGCTGGTCTCTGGTGTCAAAGTCCTGCGCTTTGACAAGCAGACCATCCAACCCGAAAACTTTCAGAAATTAATGCAAAATTTCCTTTACTGGAGAAATTGTTGCCAATTGTTGCCAATAAACATAATCCACAACCAACACATCAATAATTCTCTGTGTGTTCATTATTACAAGTGACCCTTTTCACATACACTTAGTATTTTGATACTTTGAAGGCCCCATATTATGCTCATTTTCAGGTTCATACTTGTATTTTGAGTTTCTACTAGAGCATGTTTTTCATGCTTTGATGTTCAAAAAACACATAATTTTTCTTTTTTTTCCCATTTTAGCGCCCGTCTCTTTAAGCCCCCCTCCCAAAACAGCTGTCTGCTGTGATTGGTCAGCGTTTCCGGGTCATCAGTATCATCAGCAAAATGTACATAAATGTAAGAGTATCAAATGAAGAATAATCACTTTTAGTGTTGCATTATTATATTATATTATGTTTTAGAAGAGCAGTAAACCTATGGTTAAAACTGTAAATGCGTGGACAAATGATAGCATAGAAACACTGAAAGGTTGCTTTCTATGCACAGACTGGGACACCTTCTCTGACGAGGACAATGTCACAGAAGTTACCACAGATTACATAAAATTCTGTGTCGACACTGTTATCCCAAAAAAGACAATAAAAGTCTATCCGAACAACAAACCTTACATCACAAAGGAGGTGAAGGACTGTATTAACAGAAAAAAACAGGCATTTAAGACCAACCTTCTACAACTAAAAACTGTACAAAAGGAGCTGAATAAGAGGCTGAAAGAAGCCAGGGAACACCATAGGAAGGCAAGAGAGGAAATCTTCCAGACTATGAACTCTAAAAAACTATGGGACTCCATGAAAACAACCACCAACAAGAAACTAATAAACCTTTACATGTTGTAGATGAATTGGCAAAAGAAAATGAGCTGAATGGTCTTTTACAAGTGGTTTGACAATTATGATTTCTCTGCTGAATGTCATATGGTGCTTGATGGTATTGTTGCTAGTATTGCTGATGCTGGCAGGCTATCTGTCAACAAGGTCTTTAAGAAAATCAATGCCAACAAAGCCTCAGGTCCGGATGATATTTCTGATTCTCTGTTAAAAACATGTGCAGATGAATTGACACCTGCCTGGTACCCCATTTTCCAGATGTCCCTAGATTCCCACATAGTTCCAACACAATGGAAAAAGGCAATCATCACACCTCACCTTAAGAAACCCAGTCCACAGAAGAATAATGATTTTAGACCCATTGCTCTAACCTCTGTTGTGATGAAGTGTATGGAGAAACTCATGGTGAGCAAACTACGGCTGGATGTAGGCCTGCAGCTAGATCCCTTCCAATTTGCATACACCCACCATAGAGGCACTGATGATGCTATCAACAGTATAGTGCACTTAATATAGTAGCATTTAACACCCTACAGCGTCATGTTCTCCTGAATACACTCCAGGTGATGAATGTCAACCCCTCCATCACTGCGTGGTACCACTCATTCTTCACCAACCGTACCCAGCAGGTCAGGGTCAACAGGACCCTGTCTTAAACCCTGACCATCAGTACTGGCGCCCCCCAGGGGTGTGTTAGTTCACCAGTCCTGTTTACCCTGTACACTAATGAATGTACATGCAGCACAACTAACAATTACATGATAAAGTTTTCTGATGATACAGCCATCCTGGGTCTTATGTCTGACACATCAGATACAGCTGCATAAGAAACTGAGATCCAGAACTTTGTCCAGTGGTGCGACAGACATTTCCTCATCCTCAATGTAAAGAAAACGGAGGAGATGGTATTTGACCACAAATCTATGTCTATCTATCTATCTATCACCAGTGGTTATCCATGACCACCCCATAACCCGGGTCGACTCTTATAAATACTTGGGCATACACATCGACAACAAACTGACATGGAGTGTTCAGGTAGAATATTTCTGCACAAGGGTCCAACAGTGGCTACACTTTCTCCGTAGGCTGAGGGTCTTCGGTGTCAACCAGAAAGTGCTGCTCCTCTTCTACCATGCCATAGTTGAGAGCATCCTGCGTTACGGCATCACAGACTGGGTTGGAAACCTCAATGTTCAGCTGAAAACCCAGATTACTCCTGGAAATCATGGGAGTCGGACAGCATCCCACACTCCAGGCTTGGTATTGTCTTTGACAATACCATCTTCCGGCAGGCCGAGAAGATAATTTCAGACCCCACCCATGTCCTCCGCCCTGAATACCAGCTTCTCCCTTCAGGCAGACGCTTCAGAGTCTCTCGGTGCAGGCTCAACCGCTTTAAGAACTAATTTTTCCCTCTGTCCATCAAAGCCCTGAATGACAATCCAGCCTAACCCCTGAAATGCTTGTTTTTTTTTATCTTAAACACACACATGTACATTTTTACTTTTCTTTTTATCAGGATTTTATGTTGATGAGGCGACTCACCCTTACTGCACATATTATGACGACTATTATGATGTGTTGTACAACGGGCAGTGTGCAATTTTGTTGGCTAGTGGCAGTCCCTGCATGCAACATGAGCATGTCCATGCAATGTGACGCAGCAGTCTGTGTACTTTATGTATGTATGAATGTATGTTCCTTGTTGTGTTGAATCATTTAAACAGCAGATATTGTTCGTTTGTCCAAGACAAATTTCCTTCGGAATAATAAAAATCTATTAAAGCTTATGATCATATGTTTTATAAAATATAATGTGCAAAGTAACTACTAACACAAGTGTAAGATAAATGCATTTGACAAAATCATCAGTTTTAGTTTAGTCAGCCATGGGGTCTCTTGCTCATTTGATGGAAGATCCTCCAAGGACATTAGAGATCACTAAAATAATCTCATTGTCATAAACAAAGATTCAATGTTATAGTCCAAATGTTGTTTTAGAGGCCTTTCCTGCTGTAAAAAAGCAGATGCTTGCTGCTCTAAGTGTTTTTGGCATTGAAACTGACATTTCCTTTCAGTTTTAAAAAGATATTTATCACTGAAAAAGCCAAAAAGTTTCAACCCCAGCCTCTACTTAACGGACTCAGATATGTCACCTTTTGTTGTCCCCTCATTAAAACTGATGTTATTCCTTCCATCACCTCTATTCATAGGCATAATTTGCGGGGAGGAGGGGTGGGGGGGTTACAACCCTGCCCAATAATCAAAACTGGGCTTTTCTCGAAGTTTTTGTTGCTTATTTTGGACGTTTTTGTCGCGTTTTCAATGTTTGTGTCGCTCTTTTTGGGGGCATTTTTGTTGCATATTTTGGAAATTAGACATTTATTTTGAGTTTTTTGTTGGCTGTTTCAAGATTTTTTGGGGGCGAAAATTCACCCTTTTTGTCGCCTTTCTGGAGGTTTTTTTTCCAAAGTTTTAGTTGCTTCTTTCAGAGTTTTTGTCGCCTTTTTCAAGGTTTTTGTTGGACAATTTTTTTTGAGGTTTTTGTCACCTTTTTGAGTTTTTTTTTCCCAAAGTTTTTGTCGCTTTTTCCGACATTTTTTTTTTGCGTTTGTTTTCCACAATTCTTTCGAGGTTTTTGTTGCTTTTTGCAATACATGCAGACATCCCTAGATAGTTGGAGATCTCAACCCTTCCAATGTTGAACCCAAAGTTACGCCCTTACCTCTATTACTTTTTAGTTTACTTATGTGTATTTTTTCCCCATTCTGCAGCATGTACTATTTCTGGTGACACAGTTTTCGAGCAACTAAAGTGTCACTGTATAGACTGTTGCTGTGTTATTCATACTATTATTATACTATTCATACTAACATTGCAGTCATAAAAAGCAACCATCATCCATACACTGGATGACTCTGAATCAATCTTCTCCCACTGATTTAAATGGTTGTGTGAAACTGTTAATAGAACATTTCAGGGCTTAAGGCTGATTGCATTGATCCTCTACAATGTTTTCACTGGGTCTAGATAGAGAATATTGATACACTGAGTATGGATCCTCTATATTAGACTTTACATGTGAAGATCCCCGTCATTGAACATAGATTGGATCATGAAAGGCATGTGTAGTATATTGCTTTGTGTGTCTTTTCCAATACTGTAAAGTTTAGGGGGAAGATGCTGACAAGCTTGTTGATGCAAATATGATCATGACAAACCCAACCACTGTCAGATATTCATGATTAATGGGCTTCAAGACGGATTGATTTGTCCGAGACTTCCGTGACGGACTAAAATGTTTCATTATATCAATCAATAACAGCGTCTGGCTTGACAGGCAGTTTCATTATGAGTAAGCAGTTGATCAAACATTTCATCTACAGTGTGTGATGAGGGTTATTAGGAAACAAGGTTCAAGGATCAAAGCAGCTCTCAGAAGTTGTCCTCTCGGATGTTGCTGTTGCGTTGCCGGGAAACCAAACAAGTGAGGCGATAACAGGAAATTATTTCATTGTCTCTTTCCTTTAATGTACAACAGGAGCTGACATGGTGCAATGCATGTGTTTAGATGCAAATCTGATGAGAGATGTGGACAAACACATGCTAAATGATATGCTAACTAAATTTAATAAATACATTTCACAAGCTAACATGATTATGATTAAGCACTTTATACAAAATATAACCAAAACTAAGCAGATAAACAGCGGTACCAGCACCGGTGGTGGAAGAAGTAGTAAAAGTTTCAATACCATGTTGTAAAATACTCGATTAGAAGTAAAAGTACTGCATTCAAAATCCTACTTGGTTGAGATGGAGCTAGTTTTAACTGTTTTATATACAGTTTAGGTCAGGGGTGTCAAACATCTGGCCCGTGGGCCAGAACTGGCCCGCCAAAGGGTCCAATCAGGCCTACTGGATGACTTTGCAAAGTGTGAAAATTGCAGAGAAGTAATTCATTCCAATTCCAAATGTACCACTTTAATCTTAGAGAATTGTTCTTTTCCTGTAAATTTACGACTTTAATCTCAGAATATTACCCCTCTCTCCCGGATCTGTAACATAATTTTTTTTTCCTACAAAGGCCGTAGAACGCTGTCGTAGCAGAAGCAACTTGCGTTTGCCAACATCAAGCTGACAAGAAACTCTATGGCAGATAAAGTTTCTGATCTTTCTGGAGGGGTTTACTGGTCTGGCCCACTTGAGTTTAAATTAGGGGTAAGTGGTCCATGAACTAAAATGAGTTTGACACCCCTGGTTTAGGTAGTTTAGTCCAATGATTTCCAACCTAAGGTCGTGAGATAATTATTGGGGTAGAAAAGAAGAGAAAACATGTTCTGTTACATAGGTTCATATGAGAATTCTTCTCTAATCTTTTTTTGTGACACGCTGGGTAAATTTACCTTGAACAATCGCCACCTGAGAAGTTAAGAAGGGAAATCTGTCTTTAGTGGAACGGCTTACAACTCATAGTGATCTGCTTTCATAGACCAAAAAGGTTGGGAGGCGCCGATGGTTAAATCTTGAACAGATCATTTTATAAGCTTATCATATGTGTTTCCAGCCATAATCTCTGCCTGAGAAGAAAACTAGTAGCTACATCTGTAAAAAAAAAAAAAAAATTGTACAGTCAACAAAGTTCTCAGATTCTTTCCACCACTGACCAGCACTTAACACAACTGCACGCAGGCAACCAAATGTGTACCAATGAAGACAAAAAACATTAGATCATTCATACTAAAAGACATTTAAATTGTCCTTCGGTTTTATTGACATAAACTTGAGTGATTACTTCCTGTTGCCACACAGAAAGCTGCCCTAATGAGTGGTGGCAGCATGTGAGTGCTTCTACTACTGATCTGCACTTCTTTCATTAGGGGCTGTGTGCTCAGCGTTGGAGCTGGCTGATGGTTGCCAGGTCGGAGCCAGAAGGGTTCATCTGTGCAGATAAGGATGAACCATAGCAGAGCAGCCTCAGGCACCCTCTCTGACATCTTCTCATGCCTGCTTGATACAGCTGGGTGGAATGTAGTGTCTCGTAAATATCCTCTCTCCTGAGCTCCCCCCGTTCATTATATTGCCCTCTAAAGAAAAGACAAAAAGAAGCATTTCGATTGGAATATCCACCTGTGTATCATTGCAGAGGGACTCTGGTGTCAGTATCATCTCTATTTGTTGTTTCAGAGGATCTTTGGTACTAAGTAATCGTGTCTCTTAATGAATATTCAACGATGCATGATGTTAATGGTGGCTGATGTAACAAGGCCTATTCACCCTGAAGATGTGGACCTCTGAAAACCTCCTAATCCCCGTTGTGTCACACAGCTTCCAATAACATCTTGATAATAGCCCAGCAGTACCTGTCACGGGTTAAAAGAAAGTATTCTGCTCCCTTAATAATTTGTAGCGTTTTTTGGCCCTTGTGGGGGGGGTGGAGGCCTGGACCGTCTCAAGGGAGCCACACTAAAGCTGAGCGCTACGTTTCCAGAAAACATGGCTGGAATTTGGTTGCGGGGCAGATGGGTATCCTTTCGACAAGGGGAGGGTGGAATGTGTTCTTTGTAGGAGGGAGTGTTATGTGTTGAAGGGAGTGGGGGTGGTGGGGATTGGTGCATCTGAGCTGGTGCCGAACTCTCCCTTAACTCTCACTGGCTGAGAGATGTATATGTGATGTAAACATGTGGGGGGGGGGGGGCTGATGAAAACATCCATCTCAAACAGAGATAGTGAATCTGAACTGAGCTAAACTGGAGCTGGAGGGTGGTGGTGGGGAAGGTATTGGTTTTGAAAACAGTACAACATAGTGCCATGCTCTATGAGGATGATTTAAAGGAAAATTCTGAGGGAAAAATTATTTTTAAAAAACTGTTAACAATGGTGTGCACTTCATAATAATAATAATAATAATAATAATAATAATAATAATAATAAATTGAATTTGTATAGCGCTATTCAATGACTTAAAGTCGCTTCATAAGGAATCAAACAACCTACTATACCCTAAAACTAGAATCATTAATTCAGAGAAGTAATCAAAAAGAATGTAAAATTAACTAACAGCCAATCACCCAACAAACTTATTAATTTTACACTAGGTACTTATTTCAAATGTATTGTAGTAGGGGCTGAGCGAATCAATGCGCTGTGCGTGGCTCGTTAATGAAATAAGTGTACCGTTCTTTGCTATTCTTTCAATGAAGAACTATTCCTTAGTTGTGATATCAGTCATGCTGCAGCATCTACGGCTACACCAACCTCTTTAGGTGCTGCCATTGTTGTTTTGAGCCAACAGTCGCCTCTCTGTGTTGTCACACACACACACACACACACACACACACACACACACACACCAAACCAAGGCCGTAGCTGCCAGTAACTCCTCATAGGATGCTGATTGGTCCAACCACTGATGGGTCGGACACAAGCGCATTACTTGAAGCCTGACAAGATGGATAGTTGTTGGATCTTGTGATTCTCTCGTGATATTGCGAGAACCAGGGCTGTAGTACTTGAGTCTGGACTCGAGTCTCGAGTCGGACTCGTCTTGGACTCATTGGTATTTGGACTCAGACTTGTCTTGGACTTGGCCATTGTTGACACACCAAATATTGTAGTTGGTCTCGACCGAGTCCAGCACTATATGCTTTTGTTAACTTCCTTCTTCAAAACAAAACCATTGATGAAGTGCACTCATTCAGAAAACAGGTATTAGTTTAATTAAAAATCCTTCTAGAACGGGCATCAAGATTGGTTGCCCGTTATACACCTGGCTGCGTCATATACCTCAATCATTTTCATTTTGGCCACAGGTACAATGTCAGCGAGCACTTTGTACTACGAATTCTTCAGGACAAGTAAGTTCAAGAATGGGAACATTTCCATTTTATATTTTAAGTAAATAATATGGCTGAATTTGATCCTATGTGGAGTGTGTTACTATAGTGTTTCCTATAGTGTGTTACTCTCTCAGTAAGTGGTCTTGAAGAGGATTTTTTTTTTTCTGTCTCGGAATTGACTGTCTCATTTGGACTCGGTCTTGACTTGGACTCAAACTTTTTTGGACTCGGTCTCGACTTGGACTTGAACCTCTTTGCACTCAGTCTTGACTCGGTCTCGACTAGTCCTGGTGTTGGACATGTCTTGGACTCGACAAAGGTGGACTTGACTACAGCCCTGGCGAAAACCCAGCTTCCGTACAAGCAGGGCTTGACATTAGCACCCACCAACCCGCCAAATGTAGCTAGATTTCGGCAGTGACTGTCACTACCCACTTTGGCGGGTGGCATGCCTTTATATTGTAACACAGGTGGCTGGAGTAGCCTACTGTGCCACTGCCCGACACAGGAACACAGCTGTGATCCAGTGTGCAGCGGCAGCCCACCGCTGGAGTACAGTGGCCTGCAAGCCGCTGCGACTCCTTAAAATATCCCCCAGAGCTCCGTTCAGTGTGCGCGCGACATGGCAAGCCGAGGCAACAGTTGCGTCTGTACAGGTCATAGACTGTATAAGGTATAGGTTTGTAGAAGAAGTACAGAGAGAGCGTGCAGCAGGACAATTTAGCAGGACATGTGTCTTATTGGGTTGCATGTTTTTGTACAAAAAGGATCTTTACACACATTATCAGAGCTGAATATTCGATGACCGCAGTGTTATATTTTATGTAGTCTTGATTTAGGTGTTTAAAGTGCTCCTTTACATTTAAAAAGGGCTGTAAATCTGGTTCTTCAAGTTGTAGCAGATGTGGAGTGGCTAGTAGCTATTGGGAAACCAGTAGCCACAGTGGCTGGTGAGCAAAAAAGTTAATGTCAAGCCCTGCGTACAAGGTAACAAAGCTGTACCTTCCCACTTCAATTTTCTGAAAATAGAAAATATAAAAGCGGGTTAAACTTATCTCAAATAGTAATAATTGTAATTTGCCCTCAACACATCATCAAATGGGTATTATTTTGTTTTTTTCAATGGTTTTGATCTGACTGTCCAGAACTCAGCTGCCAGTCTTGGACAAAATCACCCCCCCACCGCCTTCCTGACAGAATTCATTTTAAAATTCTCCTAATAACTTTTTAAGCACTTGCATGTAGTTGGGCCTGGAGCCTAGTTAAGGTGTTTTCATTCATTTTCGCACCGACAAATGTTTGCTAGACAAAATGGATCATGCCATCTACCAACAAATGATCAATATTGCACAAGTTGTAATAGTGCTTATGTGCCAGCTGATAGCGACATATCAAGCTATAATAAGAAAACAACAACGCTATCAACACATTGCATTGATGATGCAGATGCACGTAAATGTCCGACGACAACAGAGGCGGCCTGTGGTGTGGGAACGACAGCGTTATATTTTGCTCGTAAATTAAATTCAAAAAGTCTCTCGTCTCCTCGTTCGTCCACTTACATCTGTCTTTTTTGACACCTGCCATGTGTGCAAACAGAGCGGAAATACTGGGCGGAAATGAACTAAAACTTCTTCGTTTTGTGGCGGGTTGCAACCATAAAATAACCTAAAACTTAATCACAATTCATTATTTATTTGGCAAATAACATTTCCATCAGCGTTTATTGCATAAACCGTATATCGATCAAGATAAAATCCGATGAGACCGAACGTATTTCCTTTGCGTCGATATTCATGTACTGTTTCCATAAGGCATTTTTCATTCGATATCACTTAATTTGGATAAAAACGTGTGGATGGAAACATAGCTACTGTTTTGTGAAGCTGATAGTCTTAGCTTTGTTTGTACTCATTTGGCAATGGCTTGAATGTAACAGACGTTCATTAATATAACAAAAGTTACACACTAAAGCTGTAAAGCTGCAGCCTCAAACACACTACATGGTGACTTTTTAGCATTGAGCTTTAGCTCTCATACCAGAGGGGGTGTTCACTGGACTTTGCTGAGCCTCTTTTACATCCTCCAAGAAAAAATAGTCTCTTCCCATTAACTCACCCAAGGTTGGCCGGGATTTTCATCTCCAAATATATGCATTTCTAAACATTGTATAAGCATTGTGCATTATTCATTATGCTTATTAGAGGAGGTGGACTTTGGGTTATTGCAAATCAGAGGAACAAATATTAACCCATAACATTAGCATACGAATGAGTAAGCTTCTCACCGAATGACTTACAAGGACTGGTTTCATAGAACATGCCCTCAAGGAAAGCACTGCTCTATACCTAATACAAACAATATAGGGTGGAATTAAAATTGTATGACAACTGCTCCTGTAAGTCCAATTGTGTTCTTAGACAATATCCTGTGTGTGTGTGTGTTTTAAGCTATCTAGAACATCTCATCATAATAAATGCCACTTGTGTATTTAATATGAAAAATAACATAATTAACCTTGCTAATAAGAGCATATTATATTGCTGCTGTGCTGGGAAAGTACATTGACAAAGAACATTATGGCTGGCTTGCTTGCTTCATGTGGGTTAGGGTTAGGGTCAGCCTTGACGTAGTGCACATGCCTGCACATGTGTTCCAGTGTTCATGACATCATTGAGCAGCAGTTCATTTTGGATGAAAATCAATGATCCTCCAGGATCAAATTGTCTTGGTTATGGTCTGAGGTTTTATTTTTCTCAGATTGTAGCCTAATGAAGCACTGACCCCCTTTACACACATACTGTTCACTGTTCAATCCCATCCTGCACCCCCACCCAGCCAGCTAGTCCTGCACTCTACGTGCCCTAATGTAGATGTCTTCACACTGGATACTAGCCTCAGGGTGCAATTCTAGCCCTGTCTCACTTTTTCATTCATTATGAAATAGAAGTGTGGGGATTCTTCAAAACAAGTGGGAAAAACTGGTACCATGAAATGTAAACTGAAACACTCCCATTGCATCGATGGCCTTCATCATTTTCAAAAACCCATAGTGTCTAAACATCTCCCTTATCTTAAGGTATCCAAAAATACAGTGAATGAGTTTTCACACTAAATTGATATGCAATATACACTTTCTGCTCATTTGTATCAATCATGTTCAACTTAGCATCATCCTACCAGTCTGTCCGTCAGCTGCTTAATGGGAATCATCAGATATCAGTCACCAGGCTCAGCATGTACCAACTCATCTTAGTGACGCACGCTATCAACTTTACTTGACCCGGTTACATCACTTCACTGCCTCTCATCTTACTGCATTTGTCATTATTACGTTATTGGAAGGGGGTGAGCACATACGTGTAATTGTAGGTGTGTGTGAAAGAAAGTTGAAGAAGCTTCCAGTGCCAGTGTTTTAATCCCGAGCTTAGTGTTTTTTAATGAGTCTTACTGGAGATAGTGGTGGAGCATCTTCAAGCATCAACAAGTTTAAAGATGAACATTGCACATTTTCATTCAAAGAATAATACATTTCCTGAGAATATTATGTTGACAGGCAACACAATGTGCCTCGGTTTTGTAATCCAAGCAGGCAAAGACCCGTCCCGCTATCCCTGTGAAGCTTTATGTTCTCACATGGCACATATGCAGTTTGCTAATCTAACTATAATGAATTTGACAAAGATAGCTGTGGCAGATTTACTATTTAAAATCAAATGCAATTTTCTTTTCTTTTTTCTTTTATTGCTTCTCATTTCTAGCTGGTGACCAGCGTTTTTATCAAGCGTAGCTAACTAGCTAATTAAGCTAACGTTAGTTTCATGAGTTGCGTGAAAACACAGACCGATTTCGGAAATAGCATACCTCTAGTCGGCTTTTTTTATTCTTTCAAGCTGACTTTTAAAGTTGCATTAATAGTTGCGTAGTTTCTGCCGCCCCCATGAGGAATTCTAAGTAATGACAACAACACTGTCGGCGCATCCACATGATACAAGCCTTCCATGACGAAGAAATCAAAATCCAAACTCTCTTTAATGTATCACCACTATGGGGTTTAGGGATCGGTCATTCCACCCCTATTGATACAATCACTTGCCTCTGACACGCATCATGTACAGGCTAATATAGGCCCCTCTTTACTTATACAACCCTGCCATCAACCCAGGTTCATCCTTCACACGTCTATGCCTGATTTCATATGAAACCACAACAGGGAGCTTAGAGCCTGACACAAGATTCATGGAGTTCATTATTTTTTATAGTTTTTACATGATTCATGTCATACATGTATGGTATAACAGTTTTAATTCAACATGAGAATGGAAAAACAGCACTGGAAAAGCCATGATGTACAGTAATGAAATAATTATGATGCTCTGGCAACATTTTGATCCAGTTGATATTAAGTTTTTCCGTGGCTAATGCTTGATACTCAGCCTTCCCTTAGCCAGACAGGTCAGTAATGAGAAAAACTTGTTTTACTCTAAAAACATGACTTTCCAAGGCTGGCTGGAAAAACACTATGTTTGGCGCTCTTATGACCAGACCTTAAGTGGGTCAGCCATCGTAATGGGCTGCTCCATCGTCCTTCGTCTGGTAATTCGGAGCATTGATTGAACTCAGTCTCAACTTTCCGCTAACCTGTGCAGACAGGCAGAAGACACGGTATCACTCAGGAGGAAAGAAAGATAAAAACAGGAGGGGTGGTCGAAGGGAAATATGATGTTCTCATATGCCTGACTTGGTCTCCTAAAGAAACATGTATTTCCAAATTTAGCAATGTGACCCGAGGACATGGTATTTAGTTCTAGAGCACATTCCCCTTAATGTAACTTAGCTGAAAAGCAATTAACCATTCAATATCCCCATGATTTATGCTCTTTGTTTACAGATGGTAATGTAAGCAACTGCCAGAATTAATTTTCATGTGGACATGTTTACACTGCCAGCCAAAAGTACTGCCTCTCTGTGTTCTTTATAAATGTAACCAGCATTGACTTCGCTGTTTCCACACATGGACCATATACAAACTATGTAATGCCCTTAGCAGAGGTGGAAAGTAAAGACTTACAATTACTCACGTTACTGTAACTGAGTAGTTATTGTGTACTTTTTACATTTTAGAGTAGTTTTTAAAATCTGTAATTTTTACTTTTCCTTTAGTATGTTTTGTTTGAAGTATTGCACTTTGCTACATTTTAAATCACATTCGTTACGAAGTAAAAAAAAAAGGGAGAAAAAAAGCTGTCTAACGTTGTTTTGGCAAAGTATCACTTGTGTGTGTGCCTTTTTCTTTTACCTTTTTGGCTCTTTGCCCTTATCAAATTGCAAAAGACTGTGGTTTAATTAAATAAGTAGGCTATAATAAGTATAAATAAGATATTAAAGCTTTAGTGCGTAACTTTTTGATATTAATGAACGTCTGTTACATTCAAGCCATTGCCAAATGAGTTGCTACAAAGCTAATTAAGACTATCAGCTCCACACATCTCTCTCTGTATTTCTTAGTATGACTATGTTCAGAACATTGTGGCGTCCGGTGACTTTTTTTAATCCTCCGTGTCCTTCATGGCTACTAGCAACTGCATGGAGGAGGGGTGGGGGCTGTGCGCCATCACGGAAGGCTTGTATCATGTGGACGCGCCAACATTTTGTTGTCATTACTTAGAATACCTCATGGGGGCGGCAGAAACTACGCACTATAGCTTTAAAGAATCAATCAATTAATCAATCATCATTTTACCTGTACTTAAGTAAAAGTTCACCAAAGTAATAGTACTTTTACTTAAGTAGAATGTTTTTGTACTGTTTCCACCTCTGGCCCTTAGAAACTGTAAAATCCCAGTTTCCTTTCACAGTCATAGTATGGCTTATGTAATTAGGCGTGGTATAGTGTACATTGCTGTTCCGATACCAATAATCTTGTTTTCATAATCAATGAGTCCCAGAGGACATGTGATGGATCGTAATGCTGCATGAACATAGCCTGACATTAATGATTCAAATTTTCAATAAGAGGCACCGGTGTGTTGTTTATCCTTGCCACATTTCGGCACATCTATTTCATATGGAATACCATTCATCATTCCTCAGTCAAACATGCTTCATGTGAGTACACATAATGTGGTCGTAAAAAGACGGATGCTGCGCCGCATAAGCAGCAGTAGATAATGGCCCTTTTTGGACTTGAGGGGATTTGTCACTTTTGTTTGTACACCGAATAGCAGAGTACATCAGCAAGGACAACTGTGGTTTACATGGACCATTGGCAGGCAGCCAAGCAAAGAGTAATAACGGAGACGGGAAGAAAAAAGAAGCTACCTTACATCATCTATTGCATTGGAGACCGACAGGAGAGTGATGTACTGTATATGTGTCACATAGGAGTTTTTAAAGGGCTTGAATTGTGGCACAGACTATTACAGTACAATGGCTGCTTTGAGTGCCTCCCTTTCCACCTTATTCAGCTATCTGTACAATTACTTTGTGTATGAATCTGACACTGTATAACATTCAGAATTTGTTTTTATTTCTTTGTGTATAAGAAGCAGTATATCTCAAGCAATAGGCTGACCCTTCAATTCATTTTCAAAGAACTGAGCGTATTTTCCTGGATATTGCTCCTTCCGAGAGGTAACCGATGGTTTTAAAACATTCTAATTTGTCTGTAGTCCATTTCCAGCCCTCTGAGGTCAAAAGATAGACGCTGCACCTACACACATATTATATCTCCCCTGTGGCCACCCCCTCCCTCTCATCTCTTTCTGACAGAGCTTTCGCTGCCTGAGCCAGATGGCATTTCTCAACACAAATGAACCCTGTCGACGAACGCACGCCCGTAACACGACAGAGAGAAAATAGTGACGGTCCGAGTGTGGTGTCTCTGAATAAATCATGGGCTGGAGAACAAAGGCTTCCAGCAGTTTGATCAACGAAGCTCATTTAAATCTCTTTTTAATACGTTAAGACCTGCAAAATGTATCAACCTGGCTGCATTAAACTCAGCTTAACATTTACAACGATGGGGAACCTTGTTTGAAGGAGCTGTTAATTCCTCATTTGTCCTGTTGAAAAGGACACTCTCTGAAGTGCACTGAGTTAATCTCTATTAGTTGGTGACAGTGTGCATTTTGGTTTCATTAATCGGCCAACTTTCTTGACAACAGGCAAGAGATGCAGCTAGTAACAACTGTTTTTATTCTACATCCATTATTCTAAATAGTGTAATGTGCCATCAATTATAGAACAATTTATAAAAAGACCACAAGAGATCACTCTAAATGTTCAGACACTACTGTGAAAATATCAATTAGTAAAGCTGAATTTAAAACCTCTGAATCTGACCCTTTGTGAATGTAACCCAGTTCTAGTAATTATGTTTTTAGCTATGCTAGCAATATGGCTCAAGTGATGACAAAGCTGGTTGGTCAACCCACCAATGAAAGATATCAACAACTATTAGATTGGATTGCCATTGAATTTTGTAAAGACATTCATGGTCCGCAGAGGATGAATACCACTGACTTTGATGATCCCCGGACTTTACATCTAGAGCAACTACTGTAGGGGTGGAACGGTTCACAAAATTCACGGTCCGGTTCATTTCACGGTTTTGGGGTCCCGGTTTTCGGTTCAGTTTGATACGTTTTTGGTACAAGTGGGGTCATACTTTTCATTTATTTATTTGGCCAAAAAAAAATTAACTGTGTCCCTTCACTAAATTTTGGCCAAGAACATAGGGAACATGAACACTTCTTCATTTTCAAATCTTTATTACAAGAATAGATTTTTTCTAATTAGTGCAAATATGCAGCTTTGTTGTTTTTGTATAGTTTATGCCCAAGACTTGACGTTTTGCTGCACAAGCCTTTTTGACTGAAATCTGTGAGGCTAAAACTGTGACTAGCGGACTGAAGACTTCAGATTTTTTACTTGAACTGTTCCACCATTAGGTCAAAAATCATATTTTTTCTGATACTTTGTTTTATGTCTTAAAAAAAGTACAAGGTACTATCTACAGCTTTTGCTCATGGAAAACCAAAAAAGAGTGAGTCATGCAGTGGAAATGCGGCATAAGACGGTGACCATGGTAAAAATTGTACCCACCAATCATCAGCATGTTAGCATTGTCACTGTTACCATGTTAGAATGCTTTCGTTAGCATTTAGCTCACACGTAAAATATATGCACATCAAGTACAGCTTCAGAGCTGCTAGCATGTTTGTAGATTCTTAGTCTTGCATTCTATAAGATAACATCTGTATGTATTTCATCACCATGAAATCATGCATTTTGTTGCCATTTTCTTTTAGATTTGATTAGTCTGAACTAGCTGGAAGCTTTAGACATACATGGGAAAGTTTTTGCACAAACAAGAGTTATGGAGTTGGCCTTCATCTATTCAAAAACTGCATTGTCTGCCTATCGCAACGACTTCACCGTCTGTTTAATCAGCTCTTTTCTGACAAAGGTCATCAGGAAACATCCAAACCTGGACCACAAATATTAGCCTATTTGTGATCAGAAAGGCTCCCTCCTAAACATTTTGCCTTGGATTTTTGCAAGCGTAGCCATTAACCTTTTCAAAAATCGAATCTGCATTTGACAAACTGGGGCCCTGTATAATGTGCTTCATCCTTCAGCGTGGATTAAGAAAACATCAGGCCCTTTATCAAACAAGACAAAAAGAAAATCAGAGATAGCATAGCGAGACAGTTTGAGGTAAACTGTATCTGGGTCAGGTCCAGCCTGCCAGACTGTTAGTGCTTATTATTGAACACTGCCATCCTCTTTCTCCGTCTCTCTCTCTCTCTTGCCTTTCGAGTTCATCCAGCAGATCCTCTGCGATATTGACCGCATGCATTACGGGGCTTGGGGAACATGGCTACAAAAGTCCCTCATTAGAAGTTTGGGTTTCTCTGAACACTATGGGAGGAGGTGGAGTATTGATCGCTGCTAGATAGCTAACTGGAAAACACTTCCCATCGGAGCCGACTGAGGCTCATTTGGGAGGGATGCTGCTGGCAAGCTGAAGACTATTCCACATCTGGTTATTGGACCCGGGGCGGTAGTGAATACAGTATGTTTCTCCTGCAATCAGGAAACACTGGGAAATCTATATGTGGTAATTACAAATTCATGCCACCACTGTGAAATTGAACACTTGGCGTCATTATAAAGTAATGGGCGCATTAGAGGGAAGTTTGCAGTGATGATTTCCCCCTCGTATGAGTATCATCAGTAGTGATCCACAGAAATGCAACATTATCCTGTCAAATTGCACAAAGGATGGTATTTTATGAGAATGCAGCATTGGAATCTTCTTTGCCTTTTTATACAACAACAACGTGGAACGTGGCTCCAAAAAACTGAATGCAGCCCCATACATGGTTCACTTGGTTCAAAGTAAATCCTTTTCTTTGCTTACCAAGCTAATTTTGAAGCCATTAATTCAAGGAGGCTTTTTATATCTCTACTACAATGGCCAATTTGTACACGAGAATGTAAAATATACTATGACTCACATCCATTCCCTCTATCTGTAATGTAATTACCTCACATGCTGTAACTCCCACTATGATTCCATAAATATTCATGCAAATCCAACAATTCATAGGAGGCACATATTCACTATCAAGGCTGAAGTGGCATGTGTACTTTATGGCAAAAAATATCCCTGACTCTGTATTTGATATGGGACATGAATGGCTTTGCTATTCCCACTGCTGACAGGGTAAGACAATGGATATAGGTCATAAAGAATGAGGTCCACTTAAAAAGTGCTCATCATACTGGAAGGCACAGTCATTATTTTTCACAGAAACTCAGTAATGGGCTCAAGCAGATGCAGAGATGAAAGGCCAACATCTGCTTTCATAGTCATCTCTCAAAGACCATTTTTACAAATGTTATCCAGCCTTTTTTCACCATCATCGACAGCCTTTAATCAATGCATAAAGATTGTCCGACTGCCATATCTGCCCTTTGAAAACCCTGTTTGAAAGAAAACGCTGTTTTCATTCATCATTAAAGATATTGGTGCAGACTTTGTTTTCACTCACATCAGAGCACCTCTGAGTCTTCCTTTGCTGTTCAGATTGAAATGCAGATGCTCTCAGATATACACTGCCTTTTACAAAGTCTGGAGATGACGACTCTTGCCACGCTTCACTGCAGTTAAGATGTCACGACTCACTTATGAGTCCAACTTAACATCAGGAAGCTGTGAGTTTTTCTTTGCACTGTGTAGTTTAAAAGGCTTCTTGTAATTCACCTCGTATATCCGTTTAGCATGAAATGGTGTGTACAAAGCCAATTGAACTTGAGACAATCCCTTCGTAATTACAGCTCTTCCCATCCCTCAACAGCTATTGGTCCTCTGTGTCCTCTGCAACGCTGAATAAGAATGTGGGCCCAGTCATCTGGAAATGAAAAAGGAGGGAGGTGACTGGACGGTATTTGTTGGCCATGCTCGATGAAGCCGCTAATTGTCCTTAGCCATGTAAAGCAAACCTACATGTCCCATCCTTTTTTCATTAGCCCCGCTGAGCTGTCTCTTTATTTCCCCAAACCACCACCACCGTGCAAGGCCGCGCTGCGACTGCTGCCTCCAAGGCACCTAACCCTAACCTTAACCCTAACCCTAACCATAACCAGTGCCTAATCCTAGGAGCCGTTGGGGGCAAAAAACACCGATAAACTGCAAGGCCACTGATGAAAAGGGGCAAAGGGCACAGCATGGACAACAGATGACCAGTAGACATTTTGTTAAACAAGAAATATATTACTTAGTATTTATGATGAAACCCCATTTTGTCCTCATGGTTTTAAAAAGCTCATTGGGCCCATTTTTATCAAGCATCTCAGAGTAGGACCATACTCTAACTGGCCAAAAATGGTCAGTGATGTATTTCTTGTCCTACTTTGAGGAATAGGAATAAAAGCGCCTTTTCAAATGTCTTAACCTCGGAAATGTCTCCTATCTCAATATGTAGGAGAGTTCTAACCTGTATCCTAACCCGGCTATACTATTTTAGAGATATATTCCTATTGTTATGGTGTATTTCCTAAGACTAGGTGACATTACAGAAATGTATAGGACAGATAGATGAACAAAGGGTGAGTTGAAAGGGGATTTCAACAGGAAGAGAAACTTCCACGCTGCAGATGGTTTGCAGCATCACTGCTGTACAGTATGGGCATGTGCAAGATGGAGCACTTGTATTCCCATTAGAAAACAATGTATCAAGATATAAATGACTATTTTAGCTTGTGCTTATAAATTTATTTATTTTTTAACTCACGTTGTTGTCTTGCCAGTGTTATGTACAGAATACTTTGCAGATGGTAAATTGGTAAATATTCATGTTACGGCCACAACAAAAGAACTCAACTCAACTGTGGCCGTCAACATATTAAAGGACATCGTACACGAGGATTAGTTAAAGTAAATTCATTTTATCCATAGCAATCATCTACCAAGGATTTAAGCAAAACTATGGGAGTCTGCAGGTCTGGCCAAAAAGAACAAAAGGAAGGAAAGAAGCCTGGGCCAACCCACAAAGGGCCGTCGGACCCAGAACTTCCCCCCCTAAACTATCAAAAAGTGTATAAACAAACAAGGAACAAAGCCGCGAAAACTAGACTACCAGACCTCTATCCTCAAAGAAATAAATGCAACAGAAAAGAAACAAACACACTGGTGAAAGGGCTGCTTCAGTCTGACAGAGGCAGATCCTTGTCCTCCAGCCTTGCTTCAGTACAGGGGGTCGGGCCATCCAATAATGATCAAAATCAGGATCACCTGAGAAGTAGTCTCGCATTGCCAGACCTTCCTCCACACCGCGCGGAGAAAAACGTGCTCTGTTCTATTGGCATTTCTTTAAACCAATCACAATCGTCATGGGCGACACTTAGCGCCGGACAAAGATACGGTGCAGCTGCAAAATAGCCTCGGGAAGGAACTTGTTTTGGTGAAACGTGTATGTAGGGACGCGAGCTCTGGAATTAAAATGGCTGTCGAGTGTGTGATGAGAATTTTACTCAAAAAAAAAGATAAATATAATTTGGTTGTCGGTACTAGCTCAGAGCTATTTCAGGGCTGAAAATGAAGGACATCCAGGGGAACCTCCGGCGGCACCGGAGAAATCCCGTAAATGAAAAGTCATCGATGTAGACTACTTGAGAAGAGCAGAGAGGGAGAAGAAAAAACAAGGGGGAGTGTGAAACCATAAGCATGGTGGTAAACTCCCAATAACACAGCGTACAAGCAAAACATGTCAAAATAACTATTTCACATAGTAATTCTTTACCATTGCACTACTTGTGACTGGAAAAAGTAATCACATTACAAGGAAGAAGGGTTTTTAGTTCTTCCTAGGAATGATTTGTAGATGATTGATAAATACAGGCCTGGCTTATTCAAAAATTCCTGCATAATATTTTGGATGCGGCCAAATTGCACAGCGGACGATTAATGCTCAGATATGGATTGCCACTTTAGCATGACATGCACTAATGCATGGCATAGAGAAAATATATAAATCTGACCAAGTCACTGGCGCCCTTCATTTTTCAGTCTAATGGCAGCAGCATTAACAGCTGCTAGTCGCTGTCTTATAGCCATTTATTACCACCCATGTTATCCTAGTCTGCCATTTTACTACCACAGCACTATAAATCAGGGGGCAAAAAGGGGACGGGCACCCCCATTCATGCCTGCTTCAGGAGAGAAATATAGAGAGTGAAGGCTGTGCACCACAAGCTGAGGTGGATACCATGTCTGGAACGCAGCATTTAAAAGCCAGTCATAACTTCTCTTTTGCCTTGGGGTCAAATACTTTAGTTACATAATGGCATGTGTTGAATTATTTCACTATTATCATGCTTACATCACTCCTTAATGACTTCATGATCAGTCATGTTGAATAGACCTACTTGGCAGTTGATAGCTTTAATATCTTTTTTTTTTTTTTTTTTTTTTTTTAACTGTGAGCGATTTATAGAATAAAAGGGGGAAGAAATGATGTTTTTAGATTCCTGCCTTCTTGTAGCTTTTCTGAGAGGTTTTTGTGCCTGGAAACACTGGGGGGTATATAAATGTTTTGGCCACAACAGCGCAGGCCAATATATCCCTGCTTGGCCCGTTTGCTCCTGTGTGGCATGGCGGCACACTGCATTTAATTTACTAGCGGCTCGAACTAAATGTACCGGGGGAGGTGCTCCATAATTCATGAGGGAAGAGAAAGGGAGAAGAAAAAAAAACATGATGAATCTACGGTTGCTATTCATGCACTTCCAATTGAATGTTAATGGCCGGAGACAAAAGACAAAAAGAGATGTACTCTGCAAGCAGAGATAGAGATCCGAGGTTAAAACAACAAGTTCAAATGTGTGGATGTGTTTGAGTGTGTTTATATGGACGAGGCATGAACTAAAACTGAATTCCAATGAGAGAGAGAGAGAGAGCGAGAGAGAGAGAGAGAGAGAGAGAGAGAGAGAGAGAGAGAGAGAGAGGAAGGGAAAAGTCTTCTCAGACTTTGCATTAATCAATGCCGATTCTGTTCCTGAGCATTTTCTTATCTGCATAATAAAGTAATTAACACTTCTTGGTGGCAGTTAGCCCTGCGCTCGGACAGAACACAGCAGGCAAATAATAACACTAAATCACTCAACCGTTAGAGGATTTTGGAAAACCGCTGCATGGCTAGGAAGAAATATTCTCACACTCCTGCATGCAGGCTGTAACACACACACACACACACACACACACACACACACACACACACACACACACACACACACACACACACACACACAAACTAATCTAAGAGATGAAAAATGACCACAGGCATTTTCACACACTTAACACTCCGGCACATGCGCTCATGCACAAATTCACCCACAGATGCATAGACCTGACCTGTAAATCAACACTTGACAGGATGGAATTTATCACAGACCTTTGCCCATTTTATCCTTACACATGGGAATGCCACACAAATGCAATGGTGCAATAGTGATGTATAGCAGGAATTTTACATCATGATCATGACAAAGATAGACTTAAGTCCTGGGGACAATGAAAAATGGAAGTCAATTAAAGTAGAACTGAGATCAGTAAAAAAAAAATAAAAGAAAAAAGAAAAACAAAGAAAGACAGGGAAATCTGTAAATAAATCCCTTGTGATATTTTTTACTGGTTTACGTCTTGGTCCAAAAATTGGAATGACCAGAATCGATATTTATAGAATTCATATGTAATGTTTATCCTGTGATAACGTCCCCTGCATTAGTGTTCGACAGGAGGAGTGGATTTTTGGTTCAGACTGGAGATGTCTGCAAATGCAATTTGATTAGTGCAATGAAACTGTGAGTTTGATCAGTGCTAAGTAGCTTCAACTTTCCGATTAAAACCTAGTAGTAGAATAAAAAGTAACAACACAATGGAACCTGATGAATGTTGAATGTTGTAAAAGGACTTGCTTGATAATGGTGCATAATCAACGCTACGTGGCCTTGTTGAAATAGAGGACAAAACAGCGTGTATTAGCGTTTATGGGCTATATCAATGTTTTTAACCTTTTCTGTGCCACGGCACACTTTTGAAATGGAGAATTCTGAGATGGTGGTGCGCCATGAGAATTTTCCATGCTACAACAAGAAACATAGTAGCCTTTCATAGTACATAATATTATATGGACTTAAAGTTATATTCTCTCAGTGCGAAACCTAGCATCCTGTTCACAATGGCTTTGCAGACCGGCAATATTCAGTCCCTCCAGAAAAAAACGCGATTATGCGATCGCATAATTCAATGCATAATCAGCCAAAGTCCGCATATTTATGCGGGGGCCGCATTTTTTCAAATACGCCGCACTTTTGCCGCATAAATTGCCGCATAAATTGCCGATTTCCACGCAAAATATGCGGGGCTTGCATGATTTCATAATTCCTGCATTTTCATTTATTAGCACAGGCTAAAATGACTTTGGATTGCTACTCTGATGTGATTTTAGACATGGCGAAAAAAGGCCTGTCATGTGCAGAAATCTCTGTGCGCATATCACAGGGAAGTGGGGGTGCAGTGCAAGAGGATTTTCTGCAAGAGAGGAGATTTTGCGCTGAAAATGTGACCATAGAACTGTATGGACTCATCTGACACCACGCTGAAGTTAGCTTCTGCTTCGCAGCGTCTAATTCTGCAGTTGAGGGAAACTTGTACCACAACTTCCTGAGCGACTGATACTCTTTTTTTGCACCGCTTTACATAAATATACATAAATATGGCTATGAAATACATCTTGAAATGAATAAATGAGGCAAAATAAAGATTTAAATTAGTCAATATAGTTCAAAAGCCTAAATACATATGTTTTACTTTTGTTTATTTCAATGATCTTTATTTTATATGTAACGTTAACATTTATTTCCCTATTGCACATTATGTTTAAATTAAGTTTGCTTAGGCTACTCTGCATTTAGTCCGAATCTGTAAAATAACCAATAGTGCATCAAACCATATCACTATCTGCCAAAGGAAATAAAACCTTAATACACCCATGAATAGAACACGAGTTCGGCAGATTCGTCTGATACCCAGCTAATGTTAGCTAGTGCGGGTCACACTAGAGCTTCGTACACGGACCAGAATCTGTCAGCACCGGGGACCCGGGTCACAACCTACGGTCACAACGGGCTGATGGCTAGCTGCTAGCTAGCTGCTACTTGAAGAAAACGGCAGCAGCTAATATTCATAGACAGTAATATTAGACCCAGCACTGGAGACTTTTATGAGACTAGATCAGTTGAAAGAGTTTCTGTTTGCCATTTGTGTGGGGTCATGTTGCATAATGCCAGACGGAGAGTCGGAGGGAGGCAGGGAGAGGGAAATAAATAAATGTGACATTTTGAAATAAAAGTCCGCTCAAGCATCATCAGAGTAGGGTTCCAAAACATAGACTGTAAATATTAATATTAACAGTATAGATGTTCCAAAGTTATTTTAGCCTGTGCTGGTACACTGGCGCTGTTGCATTGAAAATGACAACATCCGGTCTCTGAATATGAAAAATCCTTTCTTGAAAAGTCCTTTTTTCGTTTCTATTTATTTTTTGTTATATATAATAGAAAATGATTATCAAAGCATATTTTTTTAATTTCTCTCATCCCCTTTTGACCAGGAAAAGAAAAAAAAAACGCCTTGTATTTCAATTTCAAATTTTGTATTTTAAAACGAAAATCAAATAACCATTCGTTTTTTGTTTTTCAATGCCTGTTTATGAAATGAAAATCGAATGACCGAAAGATACACTGACCCTTAAATGTCAGTCAACCATTGCCATGAAAAACATCCACCCAGAGGCTTGAAGCTTAGACGCTGTTTCCACAAAAATAGACTTTATCCTCTTTTGAAAGATGTGCAAAACGGCTGGATTATCATCATAGTTTATATTTCCTTACACAAAGAGGAGGGAGAATTGACATTTTACTACATACATCTTCATTTTCTATTCATGCGTTAGTTTTCTCCGCATATCCTGTGTGTCTTATTGGTCTTTGTATCCGAGCCACATTACAGCCTCGACCTTTACTTGCCCAGCTTTTTTCATGGAAAAATCAAATGGGTGCCATCTCTCCATGTAAGGCTCTTTGCAGCTGATGCAAACTCAGTTTATTGTAATTTATTGGACGTGATCTTACACACACCTATAAAAGTTAACAAGCTCACTCTTAAACCCAGGTTTGGACATTTATAAGGTTGTGGGAGACATTATGTTGCATCACTCAGACAGACACAGAGGACAGTTGTTGAAAAGGGCCACTGGTGTATTGGTCAACCTTCGCTTCCTTGGACGTCAATGAATACATCTTTTTCTTTCATCTGCTGAAGTTGTTTATAATTAGTGGCACAGACATAACCCTTTCCCATGAGGGATGAGGAGTGATGCACCCCCACCTTTTAACACACACCCACACATAAGAGCACACATACAGGCTATTCATTCCTGTCACCAGTAGAATGTCTGGCAGATTAAAAAAGAGAAAGTGCACATATCTCAAAGCGCCCATACATTAAGCAGTCTTTGCTGCTGGACGCTCCATCTCTGTGGTGCCATTGTAAGAGCTGGGAGTGCTGGCTTGTGTTGGGGGGGGAGGGGGTAGTCTATGTTCTGGTCTGTGCTGGACTTTGTCATGTAACTCTTTCGCTTTGCAGCTTTTTTTTTTTTTTTTTAAAGACAGAGATAGGGAGGTCTTTCATTGCAGCCGCTGTCTGGGATAGTTAATCCAGGGCATGGTGGTAGGCTTGCTTCGCCTCAACAATGTAGCCGAGCATGTCCCTTTGATTTGGAGGTCTTGTTCCAATCTGGCTCCAATCAGTGCGTTGAGTTTCTGGGGGCACTGCTGAGTTCCTCGCCTCAGATGAGTGATCGCTGGGAGACAGCCGGACATGTGCTGCCAAGCCCGGATCGCATGTGTTGAAAAATCACACAATCTCACACAGAAATGACCAACTGTGTGTATTTCTGTGAGAGAGTGTGTGTGTGTGTGTGTGTGTGTGTGTGTGTGTGTGTGTGTGTGTTCTGCCAAGGCGCTATGGTAAACCAAAATGTACTGGCTGGCCTCCACTTTGAAGTTCTTTAATCCTCCATCTGCAGCAGAGCGTGCAGGTTGCACAGCACACCTCAACACGGATACCTTGACACTCACACACACACACACACACACACACATATTCAAGCACCGCAACACTGTGATATTATGCTGTTTGGGTTTGATGTGGGCGACTAAAGAATCCTCTCAAAACCCGGTATAGAGCAGCCACAGTGGGAAGAACAACCTGCTGCTTCGATTGAAGTGCACTTGTCAATGGCGACCTGCCGGATCAAAACAACCACGATGCAACCCCTGCGGCTTGTACACCTTTGTCATTTCCCTTAGAAGACACATTGGTAGACATTCAAAGGGGACGTGGAAGAGGTTATTACTTTGTCAGAGAATATTTCCAACTGACAAAAGATGAAAAATAGTATCCCTCTCTTGGTAACTGCGGGGGAAAGTGAGAGGAAGAGAGGGTAACCTTGGTGGTTGGCGATGCACTGACCCAGGTCACTTTGTCTGATGTATGATGCAGCATCACAGAGCACACAGCACATTTATTAGACTGTGTAATGATAAAAAGATAGTGGGGGAAATGGATGATGGTTGAATTGGAGCCCACACATGGAGACGAGGCCCCTGCTTGCAGTCTCCTGGCGGTAATATCATAAAGCAGACGAGAGAAGATGCTCGTCAGGAATACAAATGTTGCCTTTAAGTTGGAAATGTGTGGCCTGAGATGTGCCACCATATCGAAGGTGGGGGATTTAGCCCTTTAGCCGATTAATCTTTGTCATCATCTTGGCATTGTGGAGAAGCAATTTAGATGGTAAATACAGTTTGTGATCCATATATCATGGGGTTGTCGCTGTGGTATCCTGAAGTTTGGCTGCACATTTAGGGGCTTAGCAAGATTTATGCTAAATAAATGGTCCCATGTGTCAGCGAGATCTTGTATTTCGTATTACGGCACCAACAAGGAGATTTTATAAGAACTTATGTGAATTTCATCATTTGTAGAAAAAGTTTAACTTAAATATCTTCAGATGCTAGTAGAAGGAGGAATGTGTTACAGTATAAAGCAAACAACAGACATTTACCAGCAAAAAAACTGTAAAAAGATAGATGATGAATCAATAAATAAATCTTTAAGAGAAATGTTCTGTGGGGAGAAACTTGTTGGCTGCTTTAGTTACACCTAAGTTACACCTAGGTGGGTGTTTTCAGACCAAAAATAGCTCTGTGTTGAACAATGCACCGGGCTGAGTTGGTGTTGGCATGTTTCTACAGGTACTGGTAAGATGATGAAATATAATTAGGGAAGTCAAGTTTGAGTAATATGTGAGTGTAAAGGATTATAAGGGTTACACCAAACAACTGCACAGCAGCAACGTAAGACAACACTTTACAACTCTGTAAAGTCAGCTTGAACAGTCCAACAGAACCAAGCAGACGACACCCCCTTTTCAATCTCACCCCCATCTATTCCTTTGTTCACATTCCACATAATCAAGAATTCATTACATTTTTAAACGACATATTGTTGTGGCGTGGTCCTTGCTAGTGAACTGACTTTTAATGAGCAAAATATTTTTGGACTCCACCCAAAACTAAAGCTGCTGTTCAGCAGACCTATAGAATAAGCAAGTCTATCCAGAAGCTGCTGAAAGCTGTGGGAAATTACCAAGCAGTCCTACCACTCCCTTGACTGTAATATACCGTATGAGATCTACTGCCTTAATATCTGTTTGAAACCATAAAGTCTGCCTCTTTACAAGTCCCGAGAAAACTCAGCCATGCCAGTTACACTCCGCTGGCCCAGCGACAGAAGTGGCTTGATACTGAACGCATGTTTCATATTCAGTAGTCAATGGGGTGAGTAGTGAATTATGCTACAGTCTGCCAGCAAAGCATACATATTGTCCCCTCTGTGTGCATAACAAATGCAAAACAAGTTTATGGTATTCATATGACATCTGGAGCTAATGGAAAAGCTATAAAAAAAAAATAGCTTCACGCTGAGTGATGGAATTTTAAATTGTATTCTACCCATGAATGCCTCCCAGGGTGACAATCGGAACCCAAGAATCTTCTTCTCTTCTTTATGGTAAACAGATCTTTGCAGCAAGGCGATCAGAGAAATAGAAAATGCAAGATGTAGAAATCAAGCACTCCTTGTGTTGCTTTCTTTCTCCACCCGTGTCGAGCACAGACTCCCGGCGAGGGTGATGTCATCCTCAGACGTTGAACACATTGACCTGTGCGCCGACTGGAGGGAACGCAGCCTGGGATAATTGACAGCGGAGCGGCTTTGAAATGCTGATTAAGCACAACCTGCCCCGTAGCCCCCCAGACTGTTGGCTCTGCGGAGGAGAGGAGGAGGCTACTGACACGTGGAGGAATCCTTAAAGGGAGCTCTCTGTGATGTGGTTACAGTATTACCACGCATCAGAATTCAAGGCCGCTTCTCCAGAGATGCTCATGTAAAAAAAAAGGGGGGGGGGGGATGTGAACAGCATTCATTAGCGCATCAGTGCTTCATTAAAACCTCTGGCTCTTATTTTCCTGGGTAGCTCCATGTGAATTTTGTCACTTCGCTTTTGCTTCTTCTACTGCACGGGTGCTATTTTGCGCTTCGTTCACGCCATGTTACACTCCGAGATAGCGCTTCATGGGGAGATTAGGATCACATTTGGAATTAAAATTTAACGGCTCATTAATTTTTAAATCGCTCTTTGTGGCACCCTTTACACCCTTTCCTAGCTGATGTTAACACGGTTTGTATCATTTAAAAATTTTCTAAATTTTCTAAATGCCTGCTAGATCATTTCAATCATTACACATGGACATCAATTTGGGAGAGTGCTTCTAGGAATGTAGTAATGTTCTAATTAAGTGGCAGTAACGGAGATATATTTAATGGCTGAATGTAAAAAAAACGCAGGGCAGAAATTGAACTTCAGGGACTTTAGATTCTTTTGATGGTCTCCTCTTGCCAATAACCACGACTCAACGCTCCGGAGGCCATTTGTCTCCCCCCCCCCCCACCTGATGAGAAATATTGACCAAGAAGCTGTGAAGAACCAGGAAAGTGCCAAAGCGCAACTTTTTCACTTTGACATATAATTGAGGCAGTACAGTGAGTGTGGATTAAAAGACTTGATGTGTTGGAGAGAGCTATCAGTCAGGATGAAGGATTGAGAACAGCTGAAGGGTTACGCCAGGGCCATTGGCTCTCAACCTTTTTTTTTTCTGGGTAGGCCTATATGGTCAATAGCAACAAACTGGAAATGCATTGGGTCGAGTTCTGGCAGACAAAAGCGATGGCTTGCCCTCGTCTCGTCTCACTCGCGGACCGGTCAAATCTGTCCCCTGGGAGTGGAGAGACCTTCTAACATAACTCAGCCCTTTGACCTCTCGACCCCAACGAGGCCTTTGCCCGCTGTGATGGATGGGTATTTCTGCACGGTTCAAGTCTCGTGATTTATAGAGAGCTACAAATATTTACTCTTTTTTCACCCCCCCCCCAGGCTCCCCTCCTTCATCCCCACTTTTGATTTAATTTCCCAGCTCTCTGCACTCACACGTTCATCTTTTCTCATCAATTAACATCTTGAACACAAAAAAAAAGGTGAATCCATCTTGCTGCATGAGGCCGAGTTACAGATGGATATAAGAATCATGACAGAGGCTCTCCCTCTCCCTCTCCCTGATGTCTCTGAGCTGGGGTGATTTTTCACTTTTTAAATATCCATGTGCCAGAATGTGTGTTTAATGGCTTCCCTGGGGCTATAGGCTAAAATGTATTTTGCGCCTTAGTGCTATATCTTAAGTGTTATATGGGAAACTCCCATGGTGAGGTAACCTTTGCATTAGGGTCATGCAAAGCTCTCTGTTCCTCTTCCAGTAGGTATTGACTAAGAGGGGTTCTTCCAAGTTTTAGACCCAAACCCAAAACACTGTTTTTATAATGGTAATTATCTTACCACTGACCAACTTCAAATTACCAGGGTGTCAACTTTCCCATGAATTAACCAGTCCTAAAGATAGTGGACAAAAAAAAGAAAATTACATGTAATGGACAAAGGGAACCATGCCCTGGTGTGTTTGCAACAAGCTTGGCTGCTGCCTTGGTTTGAAGTGCAAAAAAAGATCCAACAACACAAGAAATCTTAAACTTACAGGCTTGCAAATACGGGCTAATAGTTACTTACTCAACGTAACCCTCATACCCTCATACCGTTTGTATATCTTACGAAAAGTTATGCACAATTTTTCATGCAAACCTGTTTAGGCAACAGAACTACTTGGTTAGGTTAAGGATAGTCTCGCATTGCCAGTCCACACAGCATTCCCGGATGGAAGAAAAATGTGTTCTGGTTTATTGGCATTTCTTTAAACCAATCAGAATCATCATGGGCGACTGGATGGAGCCACGGTGCAACTGCAAAATAGCCTTGGGAAGGAACTTGTTTTGGTGGAACGTGGACATTAAAAAAATGTTTAACCTTTATTTATTCAGGGAAGGTTCACTGAGAGGCAGCTTCTTTTGTAGGAACGCCCTGATCACATTCACACAGTTCCACATTCATACCTGGAAGCTGCCCAGTACAACCACAGTATGATCTGCTGGCCACTGAGCAGCTCCACTGGAGCGGTTGGAGGTTAAGGGCCTTGCTCAAGGGCACCTCAGTGGTGGCAATGAGAGAGCTCTTTCACTTTCCCCACCCAGATTTTATCCTGTCGGTCTGGGGATTGACCCGACGACCTCCCGGTCACAAGCTCTCTTCTCTAACCTTTAGGCCACCACTGCCTATTGGACAGATAGTCTAGCTAGCTGTCTGGATTTACCCTGCAGAGATCTGAGGAGCAGTTAACCATAGTCCTCAGAAATCGACTGGAGTTTAAAATTACAACCCAAAGAAAGCGGAAGGTAACGGACATCCGGCCGAAAAGAGGGACATCCGGTGGAATTGCCGGCAGCAACGGACCAATCCCAAACGTCATGGATATAGACTAGGTTTAGGAAAAGATTGTGGTTCGGGTAAAATATGGAAGTCTGCTTACTTAACATAAGTGGCATAAGTTAAGTACGTAAATTATGTACCAAATGTCAACATTGACAACTTACTCACGGTACACGAACAGCTATCGCCTTGGTGAAAGTCCTGTGTTTGTTTGACCCATCCATCCATCGACCCGACCTCCACCCTACGCCATAAATATGTTGGGAAACAGCTCCTTAATACTTCATGTCTTACCTCATAAATTATAACTTTTTCTTCAGTATCAAAAGTAATCAGTCTGCACACTTGTGGTCAGACCACAAACAGGAACTGCTTCATAACACATGCAGCATGACTTACCACAACCACTAAAAAAAGTAAAAGAAAATACTCACTGTCTCCCTGGCAACACCACACTTCCTGTTGATTATTTGTTGATTGTTTGATGATAACTGTTGCATGGTAATGTCGATTAAGATCTGAACTCTGTTAGAGCATACTGAATCAGTAATGTAACTTTGAAAGAGATGCCTTGAACAGTAGAAACAAAAATCAATTTAAATTCCCCACTAGCATGGTTAGCTATAATGCATAGTATTTGTGATTTGCACTAAATCATGCAAAACCACTGATATGGTCCTTTAACCCGCAAAGCAGCCAGTTGATCTGCAGTGAGGCCTGTTGGTAAAAAGATGAAGAGTGTCTACAGTCACGCTTCTCTAGAAGACTTTTGATGCTTTCTTGGCTTTTGCTTGAGCTCTTCTTTGTGTCCTTCTTGTCAACCAGCTGCCTGTCTACATAAGCCGCTCTATAGAGTGGTTCAAAAAAATGCAGCGAAAGCTGCCAGGCCATGGATGGAATGAAAGTGGAATATGTACAGGCAAGAAAAAAATAGTTAGAAACCAAGCAGTTAAAAGAGTTAGGCTCTAACACTGTTAGCTCGCCTTTTCTTAATGCCGTTTTAGCTGCACCCTGAGCACTTTAACTGAGAAATTCTTGCTTTAAATCCTGTCAGTTTCACCTGCATCCATAGGTAACCCATGGAATACACAGGCCGAGTGGAAAATTACAGACAGTGTATAGGGTAAAGTAGGCCAGTGTGTTATATAATAAGCTGACAGGTTAGAACAGTGCAAATAGCTCCCTGCAGATAAGTGACCCAGAAATATCAGCTGCAGGTTTATGGCACGTACTGTATTACATACAGCTCTCCCTTTCACACTGTTTGGCTGTTTCCTGGCACTCTCCACTACATTTACTCTGTGTTCCTGCCAAGAATGTGAAACATCTTAATGTCAGTAAATGTACATTTGTTCACCAGGTTTTTCAAGTTATACATCACATTCTAGTTTTGTTGCAGAAAGGTGGTTGCGATGGATGCTCTAAATGTTTTTAGCTCTGTGGATGGCAATGTCGGTCAAGCCACCACTTTGGTCTAAACAGAAATATCTCAACAACGTTAGAATGGTTTGCCATGATATTTTGTAAATATATTAAATTTGCCCAGAGGATAAATCCTAATGACTGTGGTGATCTCTTGACTTTCCCTCTTGTGCCACCATGATGTTGACATTTTTGGGATAGAGTATAATGTCTTAACAACTGCTAGAAAGATTTGTGTGAAATTTGGTGAATACATTCATGGTCCCCAGAGGATGAATTGTAATAACTTAGATCCCCTGACCTTTTATTTAGCACCATCATCAGGTCAAAATATCAGTTTGTCAGCATTCCTTCCTACAGAGATTTTGACTTGCTTGTCTTTGGTTTAATCTTTGCTATTTATTTATTTCCTTACATTTTTTGTATGTAATGATATTTATATATGTTTCTTTTATTCTTCCAATTTAATGTGTATACATTGCAGGGTCTGTTGCTTGTTTGTGGTGGGATTTTTCTGTTTTTTTTTAAATTGCCCAATACTTTGGTTTATGACCAAATACTTGCAGAGCTATAACATTCCCATCAGCATCAGCTGTACTTCGGGTTTAGTGCCAATTAGCAAATGTTAGCATGCTAAGATGGTGAACATAGCCTACATTAAACTTAGCTCAAAGAGCCACTGTTTTTAAGTACAGCCTCACAGAGCTGCTGTAGACTAGAATTTGTTTCAGTATTTGCACAAACGAAATGTTCTCACACTGCACAGTACTACCAGGGTTAAAAGAAATCAATGAGTAAACTGATACAGAAAGCTTTAAAGCAGAGATCTTCAACAGGGGGTCCTCAGAGTTACTGCAGGGGGGTGGGGGGGGGGGGCACCAAATTATTGTACATTTCTTCTTTACATGAATCCAACATATTACTAACAAAAATAAAGCAACCTATTTGTCAAAAAAACCCAAAACATTAATGATAGGCTTACTGACCTATAGGTAAGGTGTTCACTAAGGTAGCCATCCACAGATGCAGTAAATCCTAAGGATTCACTGTGCCACATGTATGTTTAACATTAAAACATGATCTACAAAATCATGCCAACTATTATTAATTTAATAGCTTATGTATGCAAGAAAAGGTTGATTTTATACAATATATGTAGTAGGGGGTCCCTGCTCCGTCTCTCCTTCAGTTGAAGGGTCCATGGCTTAAAGAATGTTGAAGATCCCTGCCAACAATCATCAACATCTAAAATGAAAGGAACCCTAATTTAAACCGCTCTTAGCCTAAACTGCGCTCCATTCACATTTCTGTACAAACAGTCATTAAGTACGACCAGTTGTTTGTACAGCAGCTGCTCCATGTGTGGCACAAGCTATCGTAATCAGATTAAGGAGGATTCACTCTCTCCCATCTCCGACAAATTTAGAGTGACACCCGTAACCCCCCCCTCGCCCCCCCACAGAGCTTCAGTCGGCCACAGGCATGAGAATTGAAAAGAAGCACAAGTGTATTTTTATAGAAGAAGAAATAATGCAAAATAGCTGTGGGCCAACTGGAATTAATTTAAATCTTGCACAAAAACATCAGTGAATCACTTCCGAAATCCCTCCTCCCAGCCAGCTGTGATGTTTACAACGTTGACTTGTTTTAGATTACACACACATACACAAAAGACTTTTTTTTCCGTTTGCTAATAATGGTGGATAGGAAGAGACGAAGGAAAAGGGAGAAAAAAAAACCCCCGGAATAATTAGACCGATCAGAGGAAGAGATCCTTCGCTAGAGGTCATGTGGCTGATAAACGATAGGCTTGCCTGCAATGCATGTTAAGTGAGTATCGGTGTAATTATCCCGGCTGCAGTGCCTTATGAATGTGTGTAATGTCACGGCCTTTCTTCCCTCACCCCCCTCAGGCGCTTTCCTTCCTTGTCAGACAGGGAGTGACCAGAAGAAAAAAGGTCAAGGGAGGGGAATAGGCCCATGCCATACTGATACATTACCGAAAATAATTAAGATTGAGAGTGACATTTGCTTTACTATCTCTTCTTCCCTGACTCCCAGTTTGCAGGGTTCTGATTATCATTTTTTTTTTCTAAAAGAATAGGCACTTCAATCAGATGAGGATAGAGCCTCCTGGGGGGATTAATGGAGGTTTAGTACAGGCTTATTTTAACTTTCCTGCCTTTTTATTTTTGCAGAGACTTTCTGGAAAATCACTTGCCAAAAAATTCTCTTTTTACCTTATCTCGGAGGTTGACACAACAAGACGCTTTCAGAAATGCAGGGGATATCTTCATTAAAACATCAAAAAAACCTCTTCAAGATCTAGGCAGCAGCTCATCCAAGGCAGACCTCCTTCCTCTAAATTGAGAGGAGCTCCTGCCATGACAATCTGTGCTTGCTTTGCAGATTCTTTTGGGGCCGATGGGGGACAGGGCGCAATAAAAGGGAGCCCTTCCTGAAGGTTTGGCGGTATGTTTCTGTGGGCGACACGCAGGAGATCAAGGGAGCGAGAGAACTGACTGGGCAGGCCTAGAGCCGCCTCTCTCTCCGGGGGCTCTTCTCTTTAATCACAGTGCAGCCAAGCAAAGTGATGGTGAACTCCACATGCCTTTGGTCTTACTCGTTTCTCTCTCTCTCTCTCTCTCTCTCTGTCTTTATCTCCTGATTCTGCTTCTCTCAGTTTTCTCTCGCCCTCGCTCTCTGACTTCACTCTACTGCTCATTTCTTCCTGCTATACATTTCACCCCTTGCCTCTTTCTTCTCAGTGCCCCTCATGGATTTCGTTGTAAAATTCAAACTGCAGCCTGCATGCATTTTGATTTTTTAATATTGCGGGACAAAGTGAATATACAGTGCAGCACCAGAGAGGTGTTAATGGTGTAAAAGCAGCTTCTGGTAAGCAAGGAAGGCTCTTTCCTAGCAGCTGTAATTGAGGCCTGGACATGGGCCTGGTCACTGAGCCTCCAGAGGCCGGCTGCCATAAAAGCAGCGCTAGGAGCAGTCATTACTGCACAGAGAAACATATGGTGTCAGGTATCTTTAGGCTTAACTGTCCAGTGGCACATGGAAGAAATGAAGGCTGGGGACATGGGGAGCTGACCATTATGAGAAATCCTGAAGGTGTTGCACAGTGGAGGGCCTCAGACAAGCATGTCATTTACAGCAGCCTGCTGTCTCCACCATGTTTTATAGAAACACCACAATTGTGCTGAAAGCTGACGTCCTGAAGTTAGGCTGACATGTGTGATGGCATGTTTCTGCCTTTGGCTTACTTCTAATGCACCATGTGAAGGCCTCATCCCCCCAAAAAAACATGTCAAATGTCATGTCCTTAAAGTTGCATTGAGTGATTTGGTTTTTGGCAGAGGAACACGATATCTTGATATCGATATGATAACAATATCATTTTAACAATTTACTTATTTATGTTTGTTAATAATTGCCAATTTACACATCAAGCAGACATACAGCAACATTAGCTTTCATTTGGAGATAAGGTTAGTTAGTTTTCACTGTGTCTGGCCACCTGATATTTAGGTTTATTTTAGTCTCCAGGAAGTATCGAAAAAGTATTTTCTTACAGGGTTTTAGTCTTTTTTTTACTAGCTAGCCACTAACGCTTACATCTGTCTGCCATTTTTTGCAGGGCAGGTGAGCAGTGGGTTTCATTTAGAATATTTTTTTTTGAAGACAGCTGCCTGCAGGAAACAGGGTTGATAAGCTAAAAAAAAGCTAAACGTTGAGAGGAACCACAGAGCTGGATGATAATTATCTATGTTGTTGTTTGCAAGAAGACTTTTTATGAGCCTGTCCACCACTGCATTTAAAAAAATGCTAAAGCTGTCAAGAATCTGCTATTTTTTTTCCGAGTTACCACTTTATTTATTAATATGGCATTACATTTACTTCCACCTATAGTGCTCATAATTAGATTTTTCTCTAGAATTTGAGCGGTAAGATCCGCAGATCCTCAGCTGTACATCACTCCTCAGCAAGAGTCTGATACTGTACAGCAGGTCCTTCCTGCTGCCGCCACGTTCCTGTCAAATTTGGCCCTCCGGCTTCTGACAGCAGCTCCAGATTCCCAGGATGCTTCTTCAGGCAAAACTGCAGTGAGAGAGAGCAAGTGGAATGTAGATTGAGTGCGCATAAATAAACTTTAACAATGTTCTTCTATTGCTTGCAACAAGGACCTATAACCATTAGCATTTCAGCAGTGTCTTAGCCTAGCCTTCCTGTGCTGTAATATCAGTAAGTCCTTATTAAGTCAATGATGTCTCTGTTGCTTGGCAGGCGTCAAAAACAAATGACGGTTGAAGCGCCTTCTCCGTTTTGAAACTCATTTCCTGTCATGTGTACGTGAGGGGAAGAGAAATGTTATTGAAGTTTCCATGGTGATTCAATTTCAGTAACCCCACACACACACACACACACACACACACACACACACACACACACACACACACACACACACACACACTTCCCTCCGCCTCTCTCACCCTCATTTCCTCACTAGAACAAAAAGCAAATATTTCTGAGAGGAATTCCCTCGGTTGCAGGAGCTGCGGCGGCTTTCACCAATGGATCTGAGCGAGGTTTGGGTGAATGTGTTTCCCGCTGGGGATCCCTGCTCAGATATGCATCCTCGCGGATCTGCTGAGCAGAGAAGTCACACTAAACAATGTTAATTTCTGGAATTTTAAGTATTTTGCGAACATATTCTGGCTGGAAATCAGACTGTGTGGGAAAAAAAAGGCATCATAATACATTTTCAGGCAACGGTAGACTTTTTAGGGCAGCCGATGAACATCAAGTTTGGAGTGTAAATGTCAAATCCGTGTGTTCCTTCCACTCCAAGTCAGAGGTAACTGCTAAGCATAAAATTTACAGCCTTGCCAAGTCAAAATGTCACTTTTGGAGAACTGGATCCATCCACCCCATCAGGAAGCTTTGGGTGACATTGTGTGCTGTGTTTGTTTGAAGTTCAAACAGGAAGGCTATTTCTGCCTCTATCTCCTCCCCTATCTCAACAGGATCCACTGAGGTTTTCTTTTCCTCCCCAAAATAGAAAAGCTAGTAACATAGGCAGAATGTTTCTAATTCCCTTAACGAATGATGGGCAACGGGGCAACGCTGTATTGACATCTAACAATGTTATAACAGCAATTTGGTTCTCCCTCGTCACTCTGAATCGTCTTGGGTGAATCAGTAGCCGCAAGACAAGCAGCGCTAAATGTGAGAGCTTGTTAGAAGGGTGTTTGAATTTCATTTCTACTCTCTTCTATCGATGAAATGCTGTGTAGGACTGTGATCCAAGCAGAACACAAAACACGCACGCACAAACACGCACACACGCACGCACGCACGCACGCACACACACACACACATACACACACACACACACAGGTTTCCTCTTCAGTTTAAGCTCAGCTCTTCCTCTCCACTGACTGTCTCACAGTTACCATCTGCCATGTTGGAAGTCTGCCCTCAATCTGAGACCTGGAGACTGACTTGGGAGCTTTATATATAGCTCTCCATATTTCACCTCTCTGGAAGTTGGATTTGTAATCGTGCTTTGAAAATCACAAATCATTAATAATTGAGTACATTTTCCAACTCAGAGCAGCGACCGTTGCACCACGTCAGCCTGTTCGCGCCGTAAAGGCACACAGCCATAGAACCCCATTTTGTGGTTTTCCTGAGCTGAGGCCTGTGTGGCACGGTAATTGGAGCCGCCACGTTACGGGGGGGGGGGTTTTACCGCCGACCAGTTGGCGCGATTGAGCAAGATGGGGGAAGCCCACAGCCGTGCCAGGGAAAAGGTTGATGGGAATCCACGTGACACTGCGACCGTCACTGGGCTGAAAGGGAATCCCATCCTGTTTCCCTTGTTTTGACAGCCGCTGCGACTGCTGCCATGGTGACCTGGTGTTTACTGTACTGGTTGGCAGCCACACAGCAACAGGCAGATGACGTGTTTCTATGGTAATGTCTATTTATAAGCTCCAGCGGTAACTGTGTGCATGTGTGTGAATGCAGCCTCAGTGGAAAGCATGGCCTTAACAACAGGCCCTGAGGAGATGAGCGACCGGTCAGTGGCTGAATAACAACAGTCCAAAATAAGAAGGAAAGACATGCTTAAGTTATGTGGAAACTAAATCTCCATTGTAACTGTATCATAACAGAGATGACTGAGTGTGGGCAGAGCTTTTTCCTCTAAAGTCTTCTTATGTTACAGCAGAATAATCAGTTGATTTCATCTATATATATATACATACATATATATATCTTTTTCTGCATTCCGTCCTTTTCTGAAACATTATGATTTGTGAAAGTCGAGATGGATCTTCTTTTGGGAACATAAATTAATCTTTCCACTTTAAAAAGGGGATATTATGCTTGCTTTTTTCTCGTCTTTTTATACTCAATCTAAAATAATGAGAGAGATTCTGGCGCCGGTGAAAAGGACCACCGGATAGTGAAGCTCTATAGAGCTCAATTAGGAGTCATCTCTATCATTAACTCAACCTATAAACTATTAATGGTCTCCAGCCATTTTTAATGATAAGGCTCCCTACATTTGAAAAATTCTCATTAGGCCCTAAATTAGGGAGCTCTCGTAGATCAAAATTGGCCTTATCTAGTTTTTTTAAATTCCCAAATAAAGATTTAATGAAATGTCTCTCCCTCTCCCTCTCTTTTTGGCCAGTCCATTTTTCTTTCTCATTCAGCTAATACTTTCTATTATGCATTTGTGTTGAATTGTGCAGTATATTTTCTGTTTAGATGTGAATGTGAATACTTACAAAGGTGTGTTTTAATGCATGCATGCAGGATTGTCATCCCCAAGGTAGGGCACATGTTTTCCCGAAGATAGCTGCCTGGTTTGATGCACACGCTCTCTTCCTGCCTCTCCCTCCATGTTGTCAGATCCACTCCTACATTGTGCCCATTGTCACATCATTTACCGCAGAATACACAATGACTTCACACTCAACAAACACCCAACACCTCTGATTTTCCTCCGGAAAGCGAGCGCAGATGTGACTTTGACTCGCTACGTATAGAATAATACATGTATGCTGGCCCTCCTGCTTCTCGCATTGGAAAAAGAAAATCCCTGAATTTTAAACAGCTCCATAGGAATGAAAATGAAAGCCATGTAAAAATTAATATTACATTTCCGTGACTTCCTATGCTGTTTAAAAAGTAATGAGACTGAATAAAAAAGCACTCAAGTTAATAGCCTTGAAATATTGTGCCCCTGACATTTCGTCTGCACTTCCAGGAAGCAGACAGTGTTCAAATTGTTGGCAATATAAGCCGCCTTTTACATAATGGTTTTGTCCATTTGATAACTTAATTGTTCCCTGCATTTGTAGGAAGCTTTTAAATGTATTCAGTCAAACAGCTCAACGATGACATGGGAATGTCTAAAAGGTTGACAAGTTTGAACCGAACCATGCTGAACTCGGAAAGGTCTGGAAGAATTTGTGGAGCAGATACAGGGAGACATGCGGATAGTCACATATGCCTGGGTGTGGAGACACACACACACACACACACACACACACACACACACACACACACACACACACACACACACACCACTCCTCCTTCTGGGTGTGATCCTGTGTAGGAGCTTGAGCAGGGATATCCCCCTATGGTTTTCAAAGAGGTCTGACTCATTGCCAAGATTTTTTTTCTTTTTTTTTTCTTTTTTTCCGGAGAACACTCCGTCCTGTTTGTAGCTTCAGAGGAAACCCCTGTTCTCTGGAAGGATACGCCTTCCATGAGTTCACTGCATGCTTCTTTAGGTCACCTTAACTTATGAGAGAGCAATGAAGAGATGTTTCAGAAACAGGAGGCATTCCAGGTCAAAGTGAAAACAAACATTTTGCTAAGTATATCTTAGCATTTTATAGCACATCCTACATTACTGTTTTCCGGGGGACATGAATTTTTCCTCATGACTGACAGTGCTGGAACTGGTTATTTGATTGGTGCAATGTCGGTGGCAAGAGGCACAACTTTTTTGTTATATTACATAATTTCCAACAACTACACAGGCAGTAAACCAGCCGGGACTGACCATTTATACATCCCTACATTACTCCGTAGGTAGTCTCGCATTGCCAGCCCTTCCTCCACATCGCTGCAGAGTAGCGTCTGGCTAGTCCACACAGCATTCCGGGATTGGAGAAAAACATGCTCTGGTTTATTGGCATTTCTTTAAACCAATCAAAATCGTCTTGGGTGGTGCTAAGCGTCGAACGGAGCCACGGTGCCTCTGCAAAATAGCCTCAGGAAGGAACTTTTTTTCGTGGAACATGCATACGTTCAAAAGTTGTTTCAGTCGTGCAACAGAAAACTCAGTGACTGACATCCGGCGGAATTTCCGGCAGCGCATATAGACTACTCCGTAGGTTACTCCATGACTCGGAATCTTAAGCCCTAGCCGCACGGTACTATTATCACCTGGGGGACTCATGTGATTAAGAAATTACCCGTCTGAGTTTTGTGCGGCGCATTTGCACGGGATAAGCAAAGTCTGACTCAAATGATTGACATTATCCCCTGCATATGATGTCAAGGCTCTGTCAAAACTTTCATTCATAGTTGGCCAAAGCAGCCAACATGACCCAAAATCACTGAGATGATGGTTGCACGGGACTAATATTCGAATATTTACTTGACGAATTTCAGACATGGCAGATTCGCACGGGATTGAGATCACAGACGACCTCGGCAGTTATTACAAATTACCAGTAATTACCAGGTCCCCAGGTTTTACTTGTCCCATGCGAATAGGGCCTTAGTCACTCTGTGTTGTGATTTTAGTCATGTAGCAACGTTTGGACTGCTAAGGTCACAGGACTTCCTGTTGCTGTGAGTCTGGTCATTTTCCGACACCACCTTTCAATAATGTGAGACAAACACAATGTTGAGTGTGCAGAAGCTGCCGATAACTCAGAATCAGATTCATTCTGTATTGTCCTCTATGAGGAAATTTGTTATCACAGTCCGTACACAGAAATATAATTCAGAACAAGGTATAAACAAAGAAGAATATAACAACACAAATATATCACAATGTGGCCAGGCCATTTAAAGCAGTGATGGCACAAAACTCCCCCTTAAATGTGTTGTTTTTTTGCAGATTGGTTGTCTATATCTGCGGCCAAATGGGAGGAAGGGTGGATTGAGGGGGTGGCATTGGCTGTGTGCTATGGTCAGTGCTCTGCAAGTGGTGACAGTGTCAACGAGGGCTGGCAGATTGGGATCTGGGAGACCAATTATTTTAGAAGTTAGCAATATTGTGAGATAGAAACAAGCTCCTGAAAGTAACTATTTGTGAGGGTGACTGTGGTGCAATACAGGAGGATGGGTTCAATAATACTTCGGTATAGAAGAAGCGGGAGTTAGGGTTTGACCGAGAGAGCTCTAAGTTTGCAGATAACAAAGGGTCTTTGTCTGCAGTGTTTATGGATGTTTGTGATGCGATAGTCTCACTTTGACAGCGCTGCGGAGGAGGGTCTGGCTAGTCCACACAGCATTCCGGGATGGGAGAAAAACGTGCTCTGGTTTATTGGCATTCTTTAAACCAATCATAGTCGTCTTGGGCGCTACTAAACACCGGACAGAGCCACGGTGCTGCTGCAAAACAGCCTCGGGTTTTGGTGGAACATGTGTACGTTGTACGGTGTACGTTCAAAAGTTTTTTAAGTCGTGCAACAGAAAACTCAGATTGCACAGATAGTCTAGGTAGCTGTCTGGATTTACCCTGCAGAGATCTGAGGAGCAGTTAACCATAGTCCTCATGAATATAGACTAGTGATGCGATGATCAAAGTTCCGTTTATTGTCCAGGATGATGCCGAGGTACTTAAAGCTCTCTGCCATCTCCATTGGCTTGCCGCTTATAACAATGTGGCAGTAAGAGGTGGTGAGTTTATTGCGAGTGTCAGAGGAGTTCCAGCATCTTGGTGACATTAGGAAGAGGTAGTCTGGATCAATGGAAGTACATTTCCAGGATTATTGCTTGACATCCTGCGCATGGCTCATGCGCCGAATATCCCAGACCCTTCCGCTCTCTTTGTGTTGCCGTTCTCAAACTCTGTTCACTTCGTGAAATAAATAGCGTTGAGCTAGCAAGCTGCATGCAGAAAATTATAAGTTTTGAAGAAAATTTATAACAAGGCAGGCCTGCTTGGTTCCTTTGGGGAATGATTGTAAATATTTACCTAACTGGGACGTTTGGATATGGACAAAGTACACACAGTCATACACTGCTAAGAGCAAATGAGATTTAACCATGTATCCAGCTAATTTAAATAGCTCCTGTTACTGTATTGTGTGAACAGTTAACTTCATTTAATATTGTATGTGGAGGTTTTTTTTTGCAGGGTGTAAATGTTCCACCAGAACAACTTCCTTCCCAAGACTATTTTGCGGAGCCACCTCCGCAGCGTCCAGCACTTAGCACCGCCCAAGACGATTGTGATTGGTTTAAAGAAATGCAAACAACCCAGAGCGTTTTTTTCTCCTATCCCAGAATGTATGTGTGGTGTAGCCAGACCTTACTCCGCAGCACTGTGGAGATAGATCTATATCCACGACCTTCCATTTCCGGGATTGTTCAGGTGCCGCCGGAAAATCCGCCGGATGTCCCTCTTTTCGGCCAGATGTCCGTTACCTTCCGCTTTCCTTGTGTTGGAATTTTAAAGACTTTGGTTAACTTGCTCCTCAGATCTCTGCAGAGTAAATCCAGACAGCTAGCTAGACTATCTGTCCAATCTGAGTTTTCTATCTGCACGACTGAAACAACAACCAAATGAGCACAGGTTCCACTAAAACAAGTTCCTTCCCGAGGCTATTTTGCAGCGGCACCGGGTCTCCGTCTTAGCGCTGTGATTGGTTTAAAGACGTTTTCCGTACGTCAGATAACCTCCAAATCGTTCTGACCTGGCAAGCATGCAAACCATTTGGTTTAAAGTTCGTATGAGGACGCTGAATAATATTTTGTCATTCTCTGAGGTCCCTAAACTGTTTACAAATATACAAAGTATGTAAAATGCTTGGCTTTAAAAGAAAAGAGTATTTACAGTTTTTATGAATAATGGAGAATGGCCTCAAGGAAAGAAAGGCCTTCTTGGAGTGCAGTCTGAATTGCCGGGATGTTCTCTTTGAAAGCAAAGAAGCCACACACTCATTGCAATTCTATTCTGTGTTCAAAGTTAACTAATGGCATGCAAACATATCCCAAACCAACAGTCCTTTTCAAAACATGCCTACACTGCTGCTGAATGTACACACAGCAAAAACGATTGAGTTAGCATAGTAAGCTTTTCAACCTCGTTAAATATAGAGTCATTGCCTCTGCATAAACTATAAATTGGGATTATCGTATATTACTTGACACCTACGGAAACACTTACTGCAGCATATGAATGAGATTGCATTTATCCCATTTAGATTTACAGTTTGCAAACAGTCATCAGTGTATGTGTGCTTTTGGACTTGGAGGATACTTGGAGACACAAACAAACCGAAGGCTGGGGCTGCGTAACTGGAAACATCTGGATGTCATTTTGGTCTTTTCAGTCCCGCAATCATGAATGGTATAACATCTTATTTCTCTGTTTGCTACATTGCGGACTGGCTTGGAATAAACAAATGCCTGAAATAAACATGCTTCACTCACAGGAATCAGACAACACTCTTGCCGTGTCTTGGTGTCACCCACAAATGTCACATTCTGTGTAATATCACACATCTGGGTAACACAGACAAACATTAACTGGTATGTCACCTTACATTTTATTTTCGATATCAGTGGTGTTTGAAATGCTAACTGCAACAGATGCATAAAGATCAATCCATAGACAAAACAACAAGAGAAAGGGAAATTTAGGGTAAGAAAGAAAAACTAAAGAATAGTGAAAAAAAAGCATGTATCACCTGCGGATCTTGAACCAGGGCCACCTTCTTAAGGATGAAATTGCATCTGACAGGTGGATAGCCCCAGAAAAGCAATACAGAGGGGATTAGAAAATGAAAATAAATGAGCTTTTAAAGCCTAATGAAGGATTTAACCTAAATGAAGCACAGGTGGCTGTTAATAGGTGCTGCTTCCACATCCACAATGGGGGAGGTTTGAGAGATTTCCAACCTGATCTCACAGAATTCCGTGAAATGAACACGGCCCCTTAACTCAAAACCTGTGGCAAAAAATTCCGTGATGGGCCCACAGAAGAATTCTGTGAAATGAACACGCTCCCTTAAGTTAAGGAAAAGGTTGTGGGTGGGCTTACGTTTCCCATGACATGCGGGACAACAACGGCACGGTTGGGTTTAGGAAAAGAAGAACGGGATGGTTGCGGTTGGGATCCCCGGTCTCCTGGGTGAAAGTCCTGTGTTTGACTCATCCACCACTCCAACCAACCTCCCTACGCAGGTTTTCGGGCTTTCATACTACTCGCTACCATAGTCGCTCCTAATGCTACGTCATCTTCTCATTGACTTTACATTGGCATTGTTTTCCGTGGTAGCCACACGGAATTTTCACACATTCCGTGCCACCACCACGTAATGCGGTGTTAACAGTTTGTTATCATTTCACGGAATTCTGTGAGACCAGACTGGAGATTTCAGAGCACTTTTACTCCCCTCACATCCACCAACAACATCCCCCGCCTCCCCCCGCCCGTGGCCTTGCCTTTG